>NW_002987823.1:151630-192176 GCF_000006295.1 Pediculus humanus corporis
TGGACCCTTATTTATGTTTTTTCCATTTTTTCTATTGTTTATCGATCGGTCAAATACTTATTAATAAAAAAAATAAAAAAATTGCAACTCGTAAATTAATAATTATTGATTAATTTTTTTTTTTTTTTTATTGTCAATTTTGTAAAAAAAATTTCAATTTTTTTTTTTTTTTTTTACTACAAACGCGACAAATAAAATTTAAATTTAATTAATTTTTTTAAGGTTTTTCCTTCGGCCCCCCGTTTCCCAAAAGAAAAAAAAATCGAATTATCTAATAGATAAATTAAAAGAAAATAATAATAATTATTAGTAGTAGTTTACCTCTTATTTCCGGTATAAGTCCCATATTAATCGTTGTTTTTCGTTAATAATTTCTCTCTGTTTTTTTAAATATTTTATTTTTTTTTATTTTGTTATTAAAAATGCTTTTTTTTATTTATTATTATTATTATTTGAAAAAAAAAAAATAAATTCCGAACCGGACAATAACACTCACATGTCGAAGCACACGCACTGACTAAACCACCGTGTTAGTAGTTTCCAACTTGCTGACAAAGGTGAAGTAACAAAAAAAAAAAATATTGCAAACTTGTTGACGCTACTAGTATCTTCTTGAAACCGCGCACACTTAGAAAATATCCCCAATAATAATAATAATAATAATAATAATAATAATAATAATAATAGTAGTACCAGTAAGCACAAACCTTGTGTTATTTTCACGTGTGTTGGTTTTGTTTTTTTACGATAAATAAAAACTCGTTTTTTACAACGTTGTTCAAACGTCGTGATTATAACGAAGAAAAAAATTTGCCATTTCGTAATTGCTTCTTTTTTTTTCTCTCTTTTAAAAAACACGCGTTTTCATTCGTTGTGAATATAATTGTTTACAATTCTTTGATTACGTTTGTTTACACTCGATCGCGAAACGAAACGTGATTGGTTGTAATTTTTTTTTTTTTCCGTTGAATTTTCCGGTTTTCGTATTGTTTCGTTACGACGAAATAATAATAAAAAAAAAATGTTTAATTGTTTTAAAAATTAAATAAAAAATGATAATAAATTATTATAATCGACATAATTATTTTCCCGGAAGTTATGATGACTTTTCCGGTTATGCCGCCACAACCACCACCACTGCCACCGCCATCTTTTTCTCCTTTAAGTTTTTAACGTTGATTTTTTTTTACGATGATTGATTTGATTAAAAAAAAACAAAAAAGATTTACTTCGCGTGCGTCTTTATTAAATATAATTACTTTGGAATTTTATTTTGATTTAATTACGAGAGAGAGAAAGAGAGAGAGAGAGGGAAGAGAGAGAGAGAAGAAAATTAAAATAATTACACAGTTTTAAATATAATATTAAATGAAACGACCCACTGTACTGCTTTATATTTAACAAAAGCCTAATTTCACCTGTTCCGTAATAATTCAAGGTTTTTTTTTTTAATACCTGACCGAATAAGTTTTTATCATTTCGGTTAATAACGAAGACATTTTCTTAACAATTTTCATTATCAAAAAAAAAAAGAAAAAAAAACTTCTTTGTCACTCATTTAAATAATTCAATTATTTTTTATACATAATAACCTTGACAATGTATACAACATATATATTTTCTGATTAAAAAAAATTATCATTATTATTATTCTCATTCAATTCCAATTGTTTTTTTAAAATTAATTCCTTTGTTTAATTCCTTTGTTTAATTAATTTAGACGCCATTTTTTTTTTAATAATAAAATTTTTTTAAATAAAAACAAATTCAACACTTCACATAAAATTTATGTATAATACAAAATCGATTATTAATTGTTTATTAATAATATTTGATAACCGTTAACGAGCGGTTGTTGTTGTTGTTGTCGTTGTTTTTGTTACATAAATTTTTTTTTAATTGTTAACGCAAATTAATAAGTAACAAACAATAATAATCTCAATAATATAACGGCCAATAAAAAATTTTTTATTTATGTATTAATTTTATTTTAATATTATTATTACTAAATTATTATTATCCTAATCAGGTGATTATTACGATTCGGTAGTAATGATAATAATAATAATAAATACGTAAGGAGATTATGATGGATTTAAAAAAAAAAAAAAAAGAAAATTCAATTGCAAATTAATTACGTTTACAATTGTTTACAATTATTATTATTCATGGTTTCGGATTATTATGTTGTAATTAATAAAATAATTAAAATCCCCATGATAATAATAATAATAAGGCTTTTTTCCCCCGGCGTACGTATTTTATAAAAATGAACGTTTTGACAATTTTCCGATTTGAAATAATTAAAATTTTTTATTAAAAAAAAAAAAATGGCGCGTTTGGAAATTTGTTTCAAATTTTTCGGAGCGAGGGCCGGGGGCCGGGAGCCGGGAGCCAGGGGCCGGGAGCCGGTGGCCGGGGGGTCACAAGTTTTTAAAATGCGTCGTCGTCATAAAAATAAAAATAAAGTTTAAAAACAATAAAATGATTGTTAAAATATTCAGGAGATAATTTATTGATAAATAACAAATCATTTCCTTTATTGAATTATTATTTGAAAAAAAAAATTTGAAAGGATGTTTATTTGTTTAACAAAAATAAATTTTAAATTATGACTAATAATGTAATTGAAAAATATATTATTTGAAACGCGATGAGAGAGAAAGAGAGAGAGAGAGAGAAATGCTTAAGATATCTAAATTGTTTGTATTATAAGTGGGAAAAAAACCACCACGGAGAGGTAAAACTCATGAAAAATATTAATTTGATGATGATGATGATGATGATGACGATGTTGATGATGATGATGCTGTTGTGACACATAAAGGTTCATGACTTCTTCGGAAAAACTTTTTATCCGTATATATATTTTTATGAAGAAAACTTTTTTGTGGGTTCTTTATATTCGAATCTCATTGACATTTTCAATGACTTTTTTTTTTTTTTTTATACCAAACACGCACGACACGAACACGATAGCACACGCACACGCACACATTTGTGTTTATGCACACAAAAACAAATCGCCTAATTTCAATAAGATAATATAATTTACCTTAATTCCACCATAAACGTTTGATATAATAAGAATCAAACTTATTAAAAAAAAAATTTTTTTTTTTATTTATTTACCACAAGGAGGAGGTCAAGGTACGTAACCTCTTCAGGTTGTCACGCATTGTAAGTAGTAGTCATATCACAAAAGTTTTTTACTTTAAAAAAAAAAAAAAAAAAAAAAAAAACAAAAACGTCAAACACGAAGGATGAAAAAATTTCCTTCAATATATAAATTGCATAAAAATTTACAACTTGAGGTAGAAACAAAAAATAATAATAATAAGTGGTGGTGGTGGGGAGGGGGGGGTGGGAGAAGCAATTTACGCAAAAAAAAAAGATTTATTTGACATTATTATTATTATTATTATTTTTTTTTTTTATTTTTGACACAACCTTTGAATCTTTCATAATTAAAAAAAAAATTTTTTATCTTGAACTTGTATCATTCATGTTTTTAATTATTAAAATTTATATTATTATTATTATTATTATTATTATTATTATCGCATTTTTTTATATACTTAAACGAAACGTTTATTATTGCGTTCGTTACTTGCGTTTTATTTAAAATATTACAGGATTATTATTATTATTATTTTTGTAACTTTGAACTGAAAATTATTAACCTGATGCACCACCTCACGATTTAACGTGATACCTAATCAGGTACTTATTTTAAGACAATGACCTAATTCTTTTTTTTTTTTTAGCAAAAATTGATATTATTCAATACGAAACGTTTTTTTATTATTAATCCTTAGACCACGTGATTCGTCTGAAAAAAATTTAAATTTAATAAATTTTCCAAAAAAAAAAAAAAAAAAAAAATTTTAGCGTGTGTGTGCGTTCATCATTAAATTTTTTTTCGTAAATAATTTCTCATTATGGTTATTATTATTATTATTATTATTATTATTGTGTACTTTCCCACAGCAGTTATGCATCGTAGATTAGATTAAACACTTTTATTTTTTTTTCGTAATTTCGATTCTAAATAAAAAAAACGTATTATTATTATCATTACTATTTAAATAAAATTATTAAAGTTTTTTTTCGTAAAAATAATTTTTTCGTTTCGTTTCATGACCGTGAGTGTATTGCAATCAATGTCATTTATTTATTATCATTATCATTATCATTATTATTTTTACATGACTATTATATATTACATAACTTCATAACGTATTTATTTATTAAAAAATTATTTAATTATTTATATTTAAAATAAAAAATAAAAAAATACGTTACGCGATTTATATATTATTTTTTTTTTGTAAAAATAATTTTATATTTTTTTAATAAAGGTAAACTTGTTTTATGCTTTTTTTTTCATGTTGTTTTCTATGTTGTTTTATGTTGTTTTATGTTTAACTCGCATAACCAGTAAAACTATTTATTTATATAAATAACGCAAAAAAAAAAAAAAAAATAGAAAAAAATTTTTGTGGATAGTGTTCGACAAACATTTTTTAAAAATACGAAAAAAACATAAAAAAACATAAAAACATATTCATATGTAGAAATTATGTTTTGAAAACATAATTAAACGTAAATAATATCAAATTACATGTTTTGTGTCATTGTTGTTGTTGTTGTTGTTTCAAACGCAATCGTTTTTTTTTTTTTTTTTACAATAATAATCTCTTATATTATATAAAAAATATGTATAATTATACGTTACGTAAATTTTCCTAGTTTTATTATTATTATTATTTAAAATATACATATGTATTCTGTAATAATATTTTAAAAGGCGGGGAGGGGGGGGGAAATAAGTTATGAAAAAATTGTTATGAAAAAAGAAAAAAATTTTCTTTCTTTTCTGAGTCATTTGATATGTAAACAATTTTTTTAAACCGTTTTGTTGTTGTTGTTGTTGTTGTTGTTGTCCACCAAGAATGTGAAAGAAACAATAGATATAAATTCCTTTTTATTATTATTATTATTATTATTGTAGTGCATGCTTACTCATTTTATGATAGTCTCTCTCTCTTTCTGATCAGTGTGATTCATCAAAATAAAAACAACAAAACCAAATTTATATGTTTGCAAAAAAAAAGAAAACAATAACAAAATCGAAAAAAGGAAACTAAGTATAAAAAAAAAAATTAATAATAAAAATTTATGAATCATTTTGTTATTAACAATAAAAAAAAAAAATGTCCTCTTTGAAGTAAATAATTTTTACGCGAAACAAAATTAAAGGCCGAACGAATTTCATATTGCGATGATTTAACTTATTTATGTATTATTAAACCGAAATATTAAATTTTACGGTATTGTTTGGTGATTTATGTACATAAGAATCGGGGGGGGGGGGCTGTTATATAAATTTTAAAAAAAAACTTGACGTATCTCCTACTTTAAAAAATTTTCTTAAAAGCACATAATGCCTCCCCTACCTCTCCCCCATCCCCCCGCCACCCGAAAACGATGATCCATTTTAAAATTATTATTATTATTAATTATTTATTAAAAAGAATTAAGTTTGTTGGTTGTTGTTGTTGTGAAGAACGCACGAGCGATATAAATTATTTAAATAAAAAAAAACATGCAATTATTATTTCCTTTATTTTTTAATAAATTGATAAGAAAATTTTTTTTTTATTTATTTATATTGATAAGCTCGGTATTGTAGGGACTCTTATTAAAATTTTAAATAAGTAATAATAATAATAATAATAATAATAATAATAATAATAATAATAATTAATAAACAAATCTCATTACGAAATTTTTTACCAGTAAAATTTTTAAAAAAAAAATTTATTACACAATTATAATTAAAAAAAAAAAAAATTATTTATTTATTTATTACGAAAGTATATATTTTAATAATAATAATAATAATGATAATAATAATTAAAACGAATAATGTTTAAAAGTTCGTTTAATAATAATTCGTTCGGGTCAAAAAAAATAAATTTGACGATTGGTTATTTATTAACAAATTTTTTTTTTCCATTCAAATTTATTTATTAATAGTTTATTAATAAGTTTATTATTATTATTATTAATACTTTAATAACTTTTTTAATAATCTATTAACTTAATAAATAGTGTGTGTGTGAAGTAGAAAAAAAAAAATTTTTTTTTACTCTACGTACGTAAGAAGATTTAATAACGTAAAACCCATAATCGAACATTAATTAATTTTTTTTTGTCGTTAATAATAATAATAATAAGAATAATAATGATGATAATGATAATGATAATAGAAACATTGCGAATGTGTAAAAAAAAAAAAAAAATTTTTTATGTAAAAAAAAAAAACGCGCGCGTGGAAAATTTTTTTTTTGCATTCTCCTCGTTTTGTGAGGGCGGGGCGGGGGCGGGGAGGGGTTGTAATTATGTAATAAAATAATCGTTGGAAAATTTTTAATTGATTTTTTTTTTCCTATCGGAAAATAAATATTATTATGTATGTATGTATACATAAATAAGTATAGGTGTGTCGCATAATAACTAATGAAAATGTAATTTATAACAACAACAACAAAAAAACGAATTATTTTTATTTAATACCTGTTATTAATTATAAAATTTATTTATTTATTTATTTATTAAATCTACGTCAATTGTTTATATTTTTTTATTTGTTTAAAAAATTTTTTTTTTTAATAAAAGTTTAAAAGGAAACAAAGCACACGAAATCCTTAGATTGACACTATTTAAGGTTTTCGACGATTTGAGCACGATTCATTTGAAAATGATTTAATCCCAACCAAAAAAAAAATTTATGCGTTAGTCAGACCAAAAATTTTCATTAAAGCAGACGAAATTTAATTTTTTTTAATAACAAAGAAATAATAATAATAATAATAATAATAGTTTGTTTGTTTACGATTCGATTAGTATTTAAAAAAAAAACAAAAAACAAAACGTTTTGATTCTCTTTTCTTATAATGCCTACTAATTTATTTAAATAAATAAATAAAAAAATAAGTTATGTATTTATTTAATTATTAAATTATTTAACGTATTCAATTATTATTATTATTATCATTCGGTGTTATTTTAATTATTCTTCCTCGTTTTTTTTTTTTTTTTTTTTTAAGAAGAACAAGAAAAAGAAAAAGAAGAATCATTTTAAATTTGTTGCCTCTTCTCTTCTTTTTTTTTTTTCATAATTATTTTATTATTATTATTATTATTATTATTATTATTAAAATGACGCACGAACGCACGCACGCACAAACGCGTCAGTTACATTTTTATACAATTTTTTAAATAAAAATTATTATTTATACGAGACCTTAAAAAAAAATATATATAATAATTTTAATTTATTAAAAAGTCAAGGTTTTCAGTAATTAATATATACATGCATGTATGTACGAAGGTGGCAGAGAGAGAGAGAGAGAGAGAGAGATAATCTTTGTTTTGCAAATTTATTAAACGTTAATAAATTTTACACGAATGATCCCCATACGTACATAAATACATACATACATAGATAATTCTGCATAAAACGTTTTTTAAAACAATTTGCATTCCATTTTTGGGTAATTTTTTTTTTAAACTAAAAAATTTATCGCGTTTTAATTACTCGTTCTCGTGCGTGTGAGAGAGAGAGAGAAGTGAGAGATAAGGGGAGATAAGGGGGGGAAAAGCGACAATTTTTTCATTAAAAAAAAAAAAAAAATTTGCACACATTTTAAAAGAGTTACATAATGAAATTGATAGTTATTAATGACATTTGGCCTTGATTAACTTTAAAATAAAAAAATTATTTAAATAATAATAATAATAATGATAATAATATTGGATGTGGCAAATTATATAATACGGAGGCCGTCTTTTATATATAATCCCGATTGAAAAAATGATAATTTAATTTTTTGCGCTCGTTCCTTCTTTTTTATTAATTTTTTTTTTTTTTTTATTTACCATCAAAGTATAATTATATATTAACTTCCTTTATTATTATTATTATTATTATTATTTTTTATACAGACGACAAAAAAAAATATAGTAATTAAAAAAAAAAAAAAAAAGATTCACGCGAAGTTTAAGGTTACAAAACGTTAATTATTTATATTTAAAAAAAAATTCAGGATTTTTTTGACTAATATGGCGGCTATCATTACCAAAAGAAAAAAATTTTTAATGGCACATTACTCGACGGCAGCATTTCAATAATAATAATAATATTCGTACCTACACCTTATCCATTTCATCATCACATTTCGGACAATTAAACGTATATACATAAAAAAAAAAATTTTTTTTATATCTAATCGATAGATTATTAGTTTTTATCAAAAATTAAATAAAATAAAGAAAACTTATTCGTTGATTGATTATTTTAACGATTATTATTATTATTATTAAATATTATTTGTTAAAAATTAATATTTTAAAAAAAATTGTTTATAAAAAAAAAAATATTTGCTTTTTATATATATTCCCCCAAGGGAAAATTAAATTACAAATAATAATAATAAATAAATGGCATAATCATTTTGTGACGTAAGCAAAATATGAATTTTCCATTGATTGTAACGTACAAAAAAAAAAAAAAAATTCTTTCTAGCAATGGCGTCCTTTATTATTATTATTATTATTATTATTATTATTTTTAATTAATAATTGGATAACGTACGTAATTAAATTTATGTTGTTGGAAACAAAAAAAAATTTTTTTTAATTTTTTTATATGTATTATAAGAAAACGTATTAAAAAAATTATTAATTAATTACATAATATCCCCACGATGTGATCCCCGTGTTGTCGTATTGTTTTTTAAGAGATTTGATGAGTGTTAAAAAAAATGAGAAAAATCTCCCCTCTCCTCCCCAAGAAAAAAATAAATAATTTGTTTAATAACTAACCTGATCTGATGGCAGATGGGGTAGTCGGAATATTTTGTACAATAACGGATGCTCCAACAGAAGATCCACTCGGATTTACAGTTTCCATAGTTTCATTTTTCAATATCACCTGTTGTGGATGATCCCCTTCGTTCATTGCCCTTCGGGGAAAGCTCGTCCAAGGTCACTTTCTTAAGATCGAAGGCCAACACTTAATGTTGAACCTTGTCTTCGAATTCCAAACTAAAAACAAAAAATCCCCCCCGCGTTACTCGGTCCGACAAACAACAACTACTACTACTACTACCACTACTATTACAAATTCGTATCAATCGACAACAGTAATTAATAATAATAATAATAATAATAATAATAATAATAATAATAATTATGTCTTAGAGACATCTACAATGTGACAAAAAAAAAAAAAAGAATTTTTATGTATATTATTATAAAAAAGCTGTGCGCGTGCGCGCGAGTCTCTCTTATCAGCACTCAGTTAAATTTGAGTCTTATCTGTCATAACGATGAGACTTGATGTGTGTGTGTGTGTGCGTATGAAGTCCCAATATTTAATAATATACATTTTACTTGATAAGATAACACTGATAATAAATTCAATATTATTATTATTATTATTATTATTATTATTATTGAAATCCGAGTCTGAAAAAAAAAAAAAATCAACTTGGTTAATAATAATAATTAAACGTACATATTTTTTTTTTAAATACAGTCTGGAATAAACTGATTTGAAAATGAAATGTTTATCATGTTTGTTAGAATAATAATAATAATAATAAATTAAAGAAGCCTTTTTTTTTTTTTTTTAAATTTCATTGTGCAACCTTATAAAAATTTTTTATCAAAAATACAAATTAAAATATATACAAACGAACAAACAAACGAACAAACATACAAACACATTTCTCCTTCTTATTCTTCTTCTTCTTATTATAAGTCATTCAACTTTTCTTATTTAAATTTTTTTAACTGCCGCCGTTTAATCACCCGTTGTAATTCAATCAATAATTACAATAATAATAATAATAATAATAATAATAATAATAATAATAATGATTAATAATAATGATAATAATAATGATAATAATAAGGAAAAATGAAATTTTGAGGGTGTAAGAAACGACAGAAATTTTCAATTTGTATCCTCCCTCCCAATCCGTAAACAAAAACAATTTTCTAGAATTTTCGTTTGATTTTTTTTTTTTTTTTTTCACATTCAACCATTTATTAAAATGATAATAATGATAATAATAATAATAATAATAAATATTGATTCCTTTAAAAAAAAATAATAATAATAATAAATTTAATTTTTTTATTTTTTTTTTAGGAGAACGCAACATTATTTTATTTTATTTATTTATTACATAGATTTTCCGTACATAAAACTTATTATTATTACTATTATTATCATTATTTAATATATATCTATTTATTTCTATGTACATAAATTTTTACTTATTTATAAAACATAAATAAGTCGTCAGAAAAACAAAAAAAAAAAAAAAAAAAACGTTTTACTTAATAAATTTTAAAAAAAAATTTTAAACACAAAACGAAAATAATATTATTATTATTATTATTTTAAATAAATACTTTATTTTTTAATTTTATTTAATTTATTTATTTATGTACAACAAAATTTACAAAAAAAAAATTTCGAAATATTTATACGTAAAGGAATTATTATTATTATTATTATTTTTACCGAGATCAATTAATAAATAAATGATTTGGCACAAAATTATAAATTAATAAAATTTTCTTTTAATTAATAACATAATAATAATAATAATAATTAATAATTTTTTTTTTTAACGGAAGTTAATGATTCGCAGATAATATTCACAAATAAATAATAATAATAATAATAATAATAAATTTTTTTTTATTTAAATAAAATAAAATTATTAATTTAAATACGTGAGGACGTTTATCGTATTAATAAAATTATCATTATTATTACTATTATTATTTCACTACCGAGTCGAAATTATTTAAAACGTAAAACCATTTTATTATTATTATTATTATTATTAATAATTATTATCGTCGTCGTTTATTAATTTATTTTACATTAATAATAATAATTATTATCAGTTTTTAACGTTTTTCGTTCGATGGAAAATATTGAGAAATTGAAATCGAAAATTTACATTATTAAATTTATTAATAATAATAATAATAATAATAATAATAATAATAATAATAATAATAATAATAATAATAATAATAATAATAATAATAATAATTACACGAATAAAATTTACAATGAAAATCATCACATTATTTATTTATTTATTTATTTATTAAACTAAAACTACATAACACAGACGATTTTTTTTTTCTAAAATGATGTAGTTTATTTAAAATATATATATATATATAGTAAAAACTCGTTATTATAAATCATAACAAGCAGGAACTATTAACATAAATGTACATAAAATAATAATAATAATAATTAAATACATTTCTTTAAAAAAAAAAAAAATTCTTTCTCATACTTTTTCTTTCTTCCTATGTATTTGAAAATTTAAATAAAAAAAAAAATTAAATTTATTATTTTCCATTTTGAAAATAATAATTTAAAATACAAAAAAATAAATTTAATAATAATAATAATAATAATAATAATAATAATAATAATAAATCATCATTATTATAAATTTTAAAATAATTTAATGCAATGAAAAATTTACGCATTTATTTATTATCGATGCGATTTTTTTTTTAATTAAAAAAAAAGAAAGTAAAATTATAAAAATAAGTAAACGAAATAATATAAAAATCGATTTATCGATTTATCGATGTATCGATCCATCGATCGATCGGTAGCAATCATTCGAACCGAAATGATTACATTATAATTTTTTTTTTACATTACGAACACATCGAAAAAAAAAAAAAAAACAATCTACTCTTGAGAATCGTAATTAACGAACGTAATAATTATTCCCTAAAAAAAAAATTAAAATTAATAATGATAATAATAATAATAATAATAATAATAATAATAATGATTCGTCGCTAGCACGGATACATTTATAAATATTCGTTTTTATAATACAAATAAATTTTTTTATTTCGTAATTCAAAAATTTTCTACATCTCGAATTTAATTTTTTTCACCGATTTACGTTTTTCCTTTCGATTCAAATATTATCATTATTATTATCATCATTATTATTTTATTCGATACAGAGAAAATTAATAAACCGAAAAGGTAACAAAATTTTTGAAATAATTTTTTTTTTTTTTTCATCCCCTTTTTTGATATTTTTACGATTTATAAATACAAAACATTAATCGCATCACAATCCATTATTTTCTCCCGTTAATTATTATTATTATTATTATTAAACAATAAATAAATTTTTATTATTATTATCTAATTTAATTTATACATCGAATGGATTTAACGAAAATCTACGTCAAATTATTATTATTATTATTTAACATTAATTTTTTTTTCGAAAATGAGCAAATTTTAAGCAAATGAATTTTTCTTTTTTAGCATGACTGTCCACACATAAGATAAACATAAGAACACTTATACAAATTAAAAATAATTGAAAGAAAATTTTTTTTTAATAAAAATATTAAGTACGAAATTAACATTATTATAATCATCATTACTATTACTACTTGTAAAATGGTTAAAAGTAACAGAGGAGCGTTTTCAAAAGCCTTATACACATACATATAAAACCCGAAAATAATAATAATAATAATAATAAAACAATGACTTATTATTATAAAATAGTAGTAGTAACATTAAAATTTTTTTTTTTTTTTTACATTATTTTAAAGCATATAATTTCTATACGTATTCGAATTAACATTTATGTTTCTTTATATTTATTATTATTATCATCAATTTTTTCTTTTTTTAAAATCCGGGAAAAAAAACAAAGCTTTATTATTATTATTATTATTATTATTATTATTATTATTATTATTATTATTATATAGCTAACATTAAATGTATTTCGTTGTAATAAATTAAAATTTTTTTTTTTTTTTAAATTCATTTAATTTAATTTTATCATTTCCCCCCCCCCCCACACTTTTCCACTTTTTTCTTTTCCTGAGAAAATATACAAACATTTTAAAAAATTATAAAAAAATAATTTTTTCCCTTTTTCTTTCTTTCTTTCTTTTCATCTTCTCATCTTCCCTTTCTCTTTTAAACAATCATTCACAAAAAAAAAAAAAAAATATACAGTATATAATATTATATATGATATATATATATATATATATTTTATATCGAATGTGTCAACACGTAAGAGTTAACACGACAAAACAACCGTCATTATTATTATTTTTTTTTTTTTTTTGTTTGTTCAGAGCTCGTCGCGTACAAAACATTTTATAAGCGCATTAATAATAATAATAATAATAATTGATAAGTATAAAAAAAATTTCGATTAGTAATAATAATAATAATAATAATAATAATAATAATAAAATTTTCGTTTGTTTTCGCCGCTTTTTAAGCTTCGCTAATTCTACAGAAAACATTTTCTTTTCCCTTTTCTTCCCTTTTCTTTTCAGGTACTGAGTAATAAAAAATAAAAAAAAAGGGGAGGGAGAGGAAGAGGAGAGGAGGGGGAAGGGAGAAGACAGTCAAATTAAAAAATTAATTTACAAAACGACGAAATAAAAAAAAAAAAGTAATAAAAAATAAAATAAAATAAAATCAGGGAAAATTTTCTTTAAAAAAAAAAAAAAATGTGAGGCGTACCCGATCGAAAATACGCATACGATAATAATAATAATAATAATAATAAAATTTTTTCATAAATTTTTTTTAATATTTTATACAAAATTTTTGTTTCTTTCTTTCTCTTTCTTTCTTTTTAATTTCTTTTCCTATTTTTATTAATTTTTATATATAATATGCCTTTTTTTAAAAACTTTTAACTTTTAACTTTAACTTTCCGAGTTGTTTCTCGAAATATTTTCCTTGCATTTGTGTTTGTTGAAATATTTTTTACGAGCCGCCATTATCATTTTCTCTTTTCTCCTTCTTAATATTCCTTCGCGTTCGGCAGGTGAATTGTAAAACGTTCCACTCAGTGTAGATTCGCTGAAATTTTTTATTTTCATTTTTAGAAATTAAAAAAAAAAAAAAAAGCAGAACAAAATCTCATATATCAAATAATAATAATAATAATCAAACGTTTTTGGTAAGAATCGTAATCGTACACACGGATTAGCGAGCAATTTTTTGTTGACCCTAAGGACAACCTTAATTCCCTACTTTTTTTAAAAATAGAATTGTACGAGAGAAAATTAAAAAAAACTTTTCGTAAAGAAAAGTTCGAAGCAGACGAAAAGCCTAAAAAAATACGAGCCTACGCGTTTCGTGGAAATGTCGAAAAATATTAAATTAATAATTTATTCCATCGATTTGAACATCGCTAATGTCAAGGGGTCTGTCTTTCCGCCACCGGACAAATCAAAAAAAAAAAAATTTCCCATAAACGTGGCAACGTGGTGCCCTTCCTCCCTTCCTCCCTCCCTCTCCCCCTCCCTTCGTATCCATTATGAATGCGGTAAAAAAAATTTCAATTAATTAATAATTCATGTTTTATTAATTCACCTTTCTGAATCGGAAGAAGTGTCTTCAATATAACTAATACTACTGCCACCGGTCGCAACGTTGTCTTTTCCCAATGAAAATAATTCTTGCTGTTGCTCCGCGACAGGCTGTTGCTGCGACGGCGGTGGCGGTGGGGGTGGAGTGTCTTCCCTTTCGGGAACGGTAACCCGTCCGTCCAAAACGTTTTCGACGGTCAACTCTATCGATCGACTGAGCCGAAGATCGTCCATTAGAACGTCAAGCGGGATGTGAGGAAATAATTGTTGAACTTGACGTGCCATTAAATCTATTTGAGAGGTTTGCATTACCGGAACCTGATGAGGACTCAGATGCAAGTGCGTGACTTCGAGTGAAAAACTCGGTAACCAAGACACGTACCTCGATCCTAAATTTATAATAATAATAATAATAATAATAATAATAAAACGTTTTATTTAAAAAAATTTTTTTTTTGTAAAAGAGCAAAACTCACCGTCGAATTGAAAAAAATGATTTGGAGCTCGGAAATTTCCAGGTAAATTATCCATGTTGTTGTCCAACCCGTGATCGAGTCCATCGGACATGTCGAGCAAACGAGTTTGTACGCTTAAAACCGTCCTGCAAGTCGGACATGATGTATCTTGTTCAAGCCAGGATTGCAAACAAGAACTGAAAACAAAAAGTGATGACGATGACGATGATGATGATGATGATGACAGACAACAACAACAGCAAAAAAAAAAAAAAAAAAATTGATTTCTTACTTGTGAAAAAGATGACCGCAGGGAAGTTTTCGTGCGCTGTCCATTTCTTCCCAGCAAATGGCGCAATTATCCTTATGTGCCATGAGTTCTTCTTCCGAAGCCATTGGATAACTGAAAAAAAAAAAAAAAATTATTATTATTATTATTATTATTACCTATTCAACCGACAACTTAACTGAACTAGGAAAAAAATTTTTTTTTCCGTTAACATTGAATGGGAGATTAAATTTATTTATTACGCAATGTCCCGCCGAACCTTTAGTTGTCGCATTCAAGGACACGTATTCCTTCCTCAAAAACAAACAACAAACAACAAACAAACAAACAAACGTATACATAATTCACGAATATTTATTATTTGAAATCAGGTTAAAAAACAATCGCAGAAACTCATTATGCAAATTCGAAAAAAAAAAAAAAAAAAAAAAAATTTAGCGCGCGTATTTTTTATATATATATATATATAATCTCCTCAACTTAATAACTTATTAATACCCCGCCCCCTCCCCTCCCCCTTAAAAACAAATAAATAATTGATAAATGGTGAAAACGCTTACTTTTTCTCCATGTGATTCAAAACCCATAAATAATTTTGATGTTTTCTTATTCGCCTTTGTATTTCGTGAAACAAATGTCGGAGTTGCATGAAAATAACGAGGGAAGCTATCGAGAGGTATATGTTGCTCCATATCAACATGTGAACGTGATGAAGGAAATCCAAAAGGAGAATTAAGAGTTCGAATATTAATTCGGCATAATATGCGAATCTACCCTTTTTCTCCCAGTTCAATGTCGGCCGAGCTTCCGTGTCTAATATTTCGTACAAGTAAAATATGTATTTTAATACGATGTGCAAAGCTCGTATGCTCAATTGAATGCACTGGAACAAAAAAAAAAAAAAATGGAACGAATACAGCCATAATTGTCAAGCCATTTTTTCCATTTTTACATAATGCGACGTTTCATCATCATCATCATCATCGTTTCTTTTTTTGTTATTATTTAAATACCGACTAATTGATTAATTAATGAGGAATAATGACGTAGGGGTAAATATTAAAACGAAATTAAAGAAAGGGAGTCGAAGGGGGGGGGGGGGAAACCTTCGCGACAAAGTCAAGGCAAGGCCTACCCCTCCACATTTTAAGTCTCTTCGGGGCTAAAAAACCTATGGTGAAGGTTACGTTTTTGGTTCAAAATAAAATTGAACGTATTGCAACATGATAAATGCGTGTGCGTGTGCGTGTGCGCGTGCGCGTGTGCTAAAATAATTTTTTTTTTTTTTTTTTTTTTTCGCAATCGAAATTAAGGACGAACACTTCTCGGTGTTTCGCGTCGTGTTATGCAAGTCGAATAAATTTCTAAGGAACATAATTTATTTGTTTATTTTTGCAAATGATGATAATTGTTTGGAGGGCCATATTAACACCGAAACGATCATCGATTAACCATCGATTTATCGATCGATCGATCGATCGATGGATCGATCCAACGGTAAAAATATAAACGCAAGATGTATGAAGAAAAAACGAAAAAAAAAACCCAAACCCTTGTAAAACTGTTTTCATTATTATTATTATTATTATTTGTTTAAGTGATTTTCACATCGTTCGAATAATTGATTGATTTTCTCGGAAAATTTGCCGTAAATAATTTTGTGTAAATACACAAAAGAGAGAGAGAGAAAACAACAACATTCTTTTAAAAATTCATAAATTTTTTTTGGGGGGCAACGAAACGTGTTAAAAAATAAAAAGACGGAGCGATGTACGGGAAGTATCACTTTTCATTTTTCTACTAAGCCCCCCCTCCCTCCCCTTTTTAATAAATTATTTGTAAAGCCGCAAGGGTTAAAAAAAAAAAAAAAATAAATCCGCACTCGTGGCATTTCCCCTTTTCAATATTAACAAAACTAATATAACAAATTAATAATTTAATCCTTCCGGTTATCGCGGGGAGGAAGGGGATGGATGGGGGAGTTTAATTTCAAATGCACCCACCCACGCACACACTCACCCACTTTCGATTGATTCATTTCGTCATTAAAAATTTCAATTAAAAACGACAAAAAAAAAAAAAATTCTGTTTTATTTTTACAGATTAGTCTTTTTTTTTTTTTTTTTTTATGGAATAAAATATATATTAGGGTTAAATAAATTTTCGGTCGTGATTAACGTCGCATTATGTAAAATGAACAAATAATAAAGACGCGTTTAAAAAAAAATTTAAAAAACTTTCACAAACCTCGGCAGCCATGAAAGCAAACGTGTTAAATCCTGTAAAATATCCCACGACGATGCAGGGAATTATCATGAGACCGGAGAGAGCAAAAACTCCGATTAAAAGACCCAAAATTCTAAAATGACCCCAAATCGTGGTCGGAGGTGAAAACGTAAGCTGAAAAAAAAAAAAAAAAGTTTCGATGAGTTTAAATGCATGATATAAACTCCGACGGCTACAACAACAACAACAACAACATCAACAACAACCACGACAACAACAACAAAATACATAATAAAGTTATATATTCCT
Source organism: Pediculus humanus corporis (assembly GCF_000006295.1). Lineage (NCBI taxonomy): Eukaryota > Metazoa > Arthropoda > Insecta > Psocodea > Pediculidae > Pediculus > Pediculus humanus. The sequence continues at coordinate 169,412 of NW_002987823.1, forward strand.
TGTAAAGCGATGTAAATAAAAATTTTAGGGCTAAATGGAGTTGATTATGTACTATTCAGGTACCATTCAGGTACATTTGCACTTGATCAAATAAAAAATTAATTTTTTCGTTCAAATTTTTCCGCTGCATTTTTTTCCTTTTGTTATCGACGAATTTTTCTTATCGCTCTCTCTCTCTCTCTCTCTCTCTCTCTCTCTCTCTCTCTCTCTCTCACTCGCTAAAAATAAATCAGAGTTGATTATAAAAAAATCCGAATCAAGGATTTTCCTTTTTTTTTTTTTTTAAACGTAATTAAAAATAAAAAATCGTTTCAACGAATCGGAAAAACAACAATTTTCCACATTTTTCCATCTAGTACCTTAAATATAAAAGTTTAAACACGGAGAAAAATGTAAAGAAAATTATATTGATACTCACATATTCAAAACGATCTTTTCCCAATTGCGTGAGAAGATTTAGAAAACCCAAAACGGAAAACCAAGCGCACCAGAAAACAACTTCGTGAAGGTATTGAACGTTGATTATTCCAAAAACGAATATAAATCTGTAGAACAAGAAATTTAAAAATCGGTCTTTGATGTGCTGTTGTTCGGATATCCGTAGTTCTCCAAAGACTGCTTTTTGTATGAAAGCTCCCAGTAGAAGGAGACAGCAATAAGCCATGTTGAATAAACTCTGTGTGGAAAGAGAGAGAAAGAGAAATAATAAAAAAAAATTATAATTTATTTATTATTTTAAAAACATTATTTTATTTACCGACGATCCATTACGATAATTAATTAATCATTCCATTATTTTTACAACTTTTACCGGGGGGGGGGAGAGGGGGAGGGGGAAGCGGGGGGCCGGGAAACAAACAAAATTTTTAATTTAAATACTTTACAATGTATATTATTACAATGCATTTGTAATTTTTCTTTGTTTTTGTATATAAAATTACGTAACCGTTAAAAAAAAACCTTAAATACGTACTAAAGGATGATCGATAATAAAAATTTTCCGACTTGATATGAAAAATATCATCCGACATTTGTTATTTTTGTTTCGTGTTATTTTATCACGGCAATAAACGCAATAACACATTTGACGCACTCACCCACGCACACACTCACTCACGTCCAAACTAATCGATTGTCATTATTTATTATTTACTTATTTAATTTTATCATTCGTTTGCGAATAATTTTCCTCCATCACTCTCCGTCGTTTTCGTTTCCGGGGAAATCAAACAAGAAAAAAAAAAAAAAAAAAAAAAAAAAACGATTTCTTATACTTTTTACCCCTTTTTTAAATAATTTTTTTATTTTTTTCATTTACTTTTTATAGGCGAAAAAAAATTTTGAAATCTCATTTTTTTAAAACATTTCCACGATTCCAGGCAAATGTCTTCCAGGCATTTAATTTTTTAAAGTTTAAATTTTTCTCACTTGTTTTTTATGTAAACATTTATGTTAAATATCCAAAATACTTTTTCACGTTATTAAAAAGAAAAAAGAAAAAAAAGAAAAATCGATTTTCCAACAACGATATGATAAAAATTAAATTTTCTCTCTCTTTTTTTTTGTTTTAAATCACAAATTCCGATTATTATTATTATTATTATTATTATTTTTTGACCCGACGAATACGAAAAAAAAATTTTTTTTTTTTTTTTTTTTTTGTAATAGAAATAATTAATTTACATTGAAAAATAAAAACCTTGAAACTACAAAAACGTAGAAAGAATATAAAAGAAAAAAAAAACGTTAGAAGGGTATATAGTAGTAGTAGTAGGTATTTTGCAATAAAATTATTTATCGTCTGCCATCCACGATGTTACGACCGCACGATTATTGACCCCTTTTTTTTTTTTTTTTTTTTTTTTTTTTTTTTTTTCTTACCAACTACAAAACGAAACTCACACGCACACGCACACACAAAATAATAATAATAATAATTATAATAAATGAACAAATACAATAATAGTCTGTCCAGTTCTTTGCAAAAAAAAAAAATAATAAAAACAAGGATAAATTTTTTTTTTTTTTCTTTTGTTACAAAATATTTATTATTTTTTTGATTCGATAAAAAATTGGAGGGGGAGAGGAGATGAGGGGGGTGGGGAGGAGAGGGTGTAAATTTAAACGATTTAAATTTTTTTAAACGTATTACTCACTCTTATACATTTTATTAATTTAAAATATTGGAATTCACTTTTTAATTCAATAGAAAAAAAAAAAAAATCACTTTTCACAAGCAAGCAAGCATGAAATTTGTTTGTCTCTCACGACTTGTATTTTCCCTTTAAAATAATAATAATAATAATGATAATAATAATAATAATAATAATAATAATAATAATAAAAGCCAACGGCCATAGCGTGCTGGTCACACCGGTTCCCGTACGATCACCGAAGTTAAGCAGCATCGGGCGTGGTGCAAACTTGGATGGGTGACCGTTTGAGAACGCCACGTGCTGTTGGCTTAAAAAGAGCAAAAAAATGAGAACAAGACAAAGTAAGAACCAAAAACAAAATCTTGTTCTACTGTCGACCTGAGGCAGCTCGACGAGAACGTGAATTTCACTGCTTCTGACCCTGGCCACTCCAAAGATGTTAGTCACTGGAGCCGAGTTCAGGAGACAAATCGTTCCCATCGAATAAAGATGGACTCAGGAAGACTTTCAAGAATTGATGTGGTGCTATCTTATAATAAGTGGCACCACCGAAATTCGAGTATTTGTCCCTAAGGAATCGGGTAGAAACCTCGGATAAATACTTAAAAACTCCGACAAGTAGCCTTGTCGTGTTTAATGGTGGATAATAATAATAACAATAATAATAATAACAATAATAATAATAATAATAATTTTTCCACTCCGCATTGTGATTACGATCCCGTGAAATGACTGGAAACGTACACACACAAATATTTTTCATCATTCATTTATTAACGAAATGAATCAACACAATCGATCAATCAATCAATCAATCAATCAATCAATCACCTTTTTTTTATAATTTATTCACCTCGATAAAGTTCAACACAGGTAAGAGAAATTCTAGATTATTTTTGCTAAAATATAAAAAAAAAAAAAAAAAGATTCATTTTTACCATTTTTTTTATTGAAACGCCACGCCATTATGTACCGGAGGGAGAGGTGTGGGGGGAAGGGGTAGGGAGAAGGAAAATCCATTTTAAAATTATGAAATGATTTTTAACAATGCTTGAACACACAAAAACTCACCTTAATACCGTACATGATTATCATTTTTCGTGACGCGATTGTGATTTTCGAATGACAATTTTTACTTTTTCTATTTTTTTTTTTTTTTTACTTTACTTTTCTTTTACTTTTTTTTTTAACGATTTCGATTGTCAATAAGAATTTAGTGTACTAAAATAAAAATTCAATATATTTGAAACGAAAATAACTGTGTCACTAATAATGTACATAACTCAGCACTTTTTTTTTTTTGTACTTTTTTTCTCAAAATGACGAACGAATCAAGGCTTATAATTTCGTATTAATTTCCTTTTGTAATTTTTTTTAAATGACAATTTTAATAAAAAAATAACGCGAAATGATAACTGGGGAGGAGGAGGAGGAGGTGGCGGGGGAGCGGTTGTGATTATAAAAAATACTTTCAGATCGAAAAAAAAACAATTTAAAAATATCATTATTATGTTATACGTCATTTGACATTTCACAAAAAAAAAAAAAAAAATTAATAATAATAATTTCACGATGAACGAATTTCAATATCTCAATCATTTACCTAAATATTATTATTATTATTATTATTATTATTATTATTATTATTATTATTATTATTATTATTATTATTATTATTATTATTATTACAATTTTTTCCCTTATATTTATTTATTTATTTATAAAAACTATTATTATTATTTTAATGAAAGAAAAGACAAGACGAAATTATTATCATTTCCTTTTTGTATTGATGTCGCGATGATGATGATGATGATGATGGTAATGATGATGATGATGATGATGAATGCACACAAATTAATAAAATTTAACTTTGCATAATACGCGATAAGTGATTCCATAATCATTTTTCAATAACATTCACTAAAATAACAACAACAACAACAACGAAGCTAACAAAAAAATCTAATGTGCGTGTGCGTGTGTGTGTGCGTGCGTGCGTGAGTGCGTGTTTATCTTTTATAAAATAAGACGACATAAAAAAATTAATGGGACAAAAACAAAAACAAAACGAAACAAAAAAAAAAAAAAAAAAACGCTCTAATATAATCCCGACGTAAAGTGATTATAACTTTACCATACGACTTTTTATTATTTTATTATTATTTAAATAATAATAATAATAATAATAATGAATTCCAATTCGAAGTCTATACGTATGAGCGCGAATAAAGAAAGAAAAAGAAAAAGAATAAGAGGAAAAAGAAGAGAAAGAGAGAGAGAGAGAGAAAAAAAACAATTATTTTTAACCCAATCGTTACGAAATTTGTTGTTTTTTTGATTACAAATTCATGCATTTACATCCTTTCCTCTCTTTTTTTTTATTACATAAGCGAAACGCAAAAAAAAAAAAAAAAAAAAAAAAAATCGTCACATTTTGGCTCGTTTTTCCTTCTGCTGAACCCCCTCCCCTCCCCTCGCCCCCCATTTTAATTTTTCGTTAAATCATCACGTGAATAATTATTTATTCGATCATCTAACAGTAATTAATTATTTCCATCTTTGTTTAGCTACCAGAAAGTAAAACGACACATATATGCACACGAATTAAATATTTCCCATTGCAAGAAGGAGGAGGAAGAGGGGGAGGGGAGGGGTGAAATTTAAATATAACAATTATAAAAATTCAATTTAATTAGCAAAGAAAAAAAAACAATTAAAAAAAAATATGATTCGTTCTGAATAACAAAAAAAATTTTTTTTTGTTAAGGACGTATAAATTCGTAAAAAAAAAAAAAAATTTGAATTGAATTGAAATTCAATTCAATTACTTTAAGATGTTAATGAGACATTAAATTCCGACTAAAATAATAAATCAATTCAATTTAAATTTCGCAATTGGTACTTCTTCATAATTAATTAACATCGAAAAAATTACCCTCTGTTTTGAATTATCGCTCTCAAGGGGGGGGGGCGTTAAACGGCGGAAAAGATTTACATATTGTACCACAGAGACCACTTCTCCCTAACCCCTTACACCCCCCTCCCTTCGAAAACAAAAGAACCAAATGTTTCATTTTAAAATTTTCGATCGGATAAATAAAACATTTTTTTTTTCGGATTGAAATTTTAATTTCGGGGGAGGGGGCCTCTTAAAAAACAACAGAAAAAAAATTTCATTTTGTCTTTGTTTGATGAATGCAAATTAAATCCGTGCTCACAACGATTTACTTAACGATTTAATTTTTTTTTATTAATTTAATTACTTTATTTTTTTTTAATTATACCAAATTAAAAAAAATTTTAATTGATTAATTTATCAAATTTCACTATTACTCTCTTCCATTACTAAATAATAATAATAATAATTACTTTCTTTTCCTCTCTGTCTCTCTCTCTCTCTCTGACCCTTTTTCATTTACCCTAATGTAATTAAAAAAAAAAAAAAGTTTCGATATTGATTTTAACAATTAAACTTTCGTTGATGACATCACCATCACCACCACCACCACCACCCCCACCACCGATAAGAAAGACTTTACAAAAAAAAAAACATACAATTAAAAACTACCCTTATGAAACGTAAACATTATTTAATTTATATAAACATTGATTTTGTTTATTTTTCTTATTACCGACCCCATTATTATTATTATTATTATTATTTTGTAAATTTTTAATAATTATCGAATATATATAATAATAATAATGATTGCATACTGTTTTTGTTTATTATTCTACGCTCGCAAAAATTTTTATTTATTAGTTTTTAAACGGGTTCCATTTTAATAAACCCCATAAAAAAAAAAAGACGAACCTCACGATATTGTTTACATGACCAGCAGACGATTTATTTATTATTTTCTACAACAAATACCATAATTCAAATTTTCCACTTCCGGTTTTTTAAAATAATCGAGAAGATAATAATTTATAAAAACATTACGTTTAAAAAAAAAAAAAAACTATTTATATAATAAATTTCAATTTTTACGATTCGATCGATTTCCCTTTCTTTCCCCGTTCCTCTCCAAACCGTCTCCCCCTTCGTTTCGTTTTATAATTAAAAGAAAAACTTTCCCCCCCCCCCAACAAAAGAATTAATAAAGAATGTGTAGTAAATTAAACTGTATTATTATTATTATTCACAATATCTGTGATAAAAAAATATCTAAAACCGTTCGCACTTTATTATAGGTATATCAAAATATTTTAATAAAAACTTTTCTTTAAAAAGAGACAGAGAGAGAGAGAGAGAGAGAGAGAGAGAGAGAGAAGAAAAAGGGTAAATTTATTAGAAAAGAATAAAATAAAAATATTTCCCCATAAAACAATTCCAATTTTGCGACATTTAAAATTATACAATGTATACGAGAAATTGGCAAAGTCAATTTTTTTTTTTTTTTTTTACAACAAACAAACAAACAAAAATCAACAAACACAAACAAAATTAAACTATGTATTTCGCTTATGTAATTTTAAACAACGACAAAAATTTTTTTGAAAAAAAAAAAAATATTAAATAAATAAAAACGAATTTTTTCTTTTTTTTTTTACTTTTCCAGAACATCTAAAGGATAGCGCTATCGGTCAGCCACAATTTGCCTTTAGGCATAAATCCAAAAATTCTTTGGCACGCCACGTTTGTTTGTTTGTTTGTTTGTTTGTTTGTTTCATATCGGAGAGTTCAATTTAAATATAGCGTAACGTTTTTTTTTTTTTTTAAATCCAAAAAAAAAAAAAAATGTATCTAAATATACTCGATCAATTCTCTAACTTATTTAAATATTTTTTTTTTTTACACAATATTTACCACGCGATAAATCGTTTCGGAAAAAAAATCGTAAATAATAATAATAATAATAATAATAATGATTTTTCGTGCGAAAAAAATCAATTTCGAGTTCATTCATTTATTTTAAAAATGAAATTTATTTACTCTAGTTTGTTTATCGATCTCATATATTTTAAAAATAAAAAAACAAGAGAAAAAAGCCTTTTCGAAAACCCTTAAAACCCGAACCGGAAAATTTCTTTTCTTTTTAAAAATTTTCTTTTTAAATTTCTAGAAAAAAGATAATAATAATAATATTTTTTAAATACGTTACGATGTACAATTCCGTTCGTCCTTTCGCGATTTAAATCTTTTTTTTTTTATAGAATAAAGTATCAAAAACAATAAATGATTTGAATTCGAATTCGATATTAATAATAATAATAATGATAAATTAAATTTTACGAGCGTGTGACCTATAAAATTAAATTATCAAACGGTTATGATACAGTCGGAAAATAATAGCAATTGAAATTATATCAGACGTGGCGGGGTGGAGGGGAAGGGGGCGGGGAAAATTAACCGCGATTCCTAAAGTATTCAAAGAAAATTTCGATAACGATTTTATTAGATACATTAATAACCCATATTTACGAATGAACATTGCAATTAAGAAATTTCGAGTGATGTCACATACGAGGTCCCGTTTTACGTGGTGTATTACGTCACAGGAAAATCAAAATCGTTTTAAAAAAAAAAAAAAAACGCGAAACTTTTTTTCTTTTACGCGTAGTCGGGCTATGGTCACACAGAAACATGGCGATTCGATTTCAACATGATACAAACCCGCAAATCTACCAACTGGCACATGCATACATAACTCAAAGTGTAATTTTTACGCAAGGGGAAAATAATGATGATAAAATCAAAACGCGCGAGATTCCGATTATTATTATTATTATTATTTACCACCACAGCCTTGAGCCACTTCCATTGTGTATACACACACAAATGCATACAGGAGGTAATGACAAAAATTACAACAGAATGAGTAAAAAAAAAAAAAAAAAATTATTATGTGCGTTACCCTCAACACACAAAACTAAAACAAATTAAACAATAATAATAATAATAATAATAATAATAATAATAATAATAATAATAATAATAGTTTAAATTAACCCACATAAATAAAAACAATAAACGAATTATTTGAATTCAAATTTTGTCATTTTCCACATGAGCAAATAACACATTCTTGAGACAAAGGAAAAAATAAAAATATACCGGAAATACGGGTACCATTCGATTTTGCCAAGTTAAAATCCTCAACATTTTACCACGTTAAACAGTTCTCGGAAACTATTTCCTCCCTCCCCCTGCCCCCCAATTAATATTTTATTAAAATGTTTCGCGTTTAAATTTTAATTTTCAACATCGGAAATCATCCACAACACAAGGATGTTCATTAATTTCAAACCAAAGACAGACAGACAGAGAGAGAGAGAGAGACAGAGAGAGACAAATTAATAAATTAATGATTAAGAATAAACATAAAATTTAACGTTAACGTCCTTGAATAATAAAAATAACTTAAACTTGAATTTTCTAGAATTTTTTGTTTAAAAAATTATGATTTGGAAAAAAATCGCACAAAAAAAAAAAAAAAACCAGTTAATGTGCTATTGAAATTAATTACTCGCAATGCATTACATAAATAAGAGAGAGAGAGAGAAGAGTGGGGGGGAGGGGAAGAGAGAAAGAGAGAGAGAAAAACCAGTCGAATTTTATGAAAAGTAGTTTTTTTTTTCTTTTTTGTTGCCTTGAGCATCATCCATGATTTTATTTTTATTTTTTATTTTTTGAACTTCACCGCAAAAAAAAAAGTTTTAACAAAAACCACTTTACAAATCAGCAAACTTTTATTTCATAATAACAAATTAATTAAATTCAATAAGAAATTATTTAAATTTCAAATTATTTAATAAAAAATATTTCCACCATTTTTAAATCAAATTTTCTATTACTTTTACACACACAAAAAAAAGAAAAGGTTTCTCGAAAATCGATGAACTCTATTACTCTCCTAACGTTACCTAAATTCGAAAAATCAATTAATTTTTTTTTTTTTTTTTAAATAATTTTCTCCTTTATCCCGTTCTTTATTATTATCATTATTATTATAAAATGCAAAAAAAAAAAAAGAAAAACTGGAAAACCTAAAGATTTAATAAAATCTATACGGTCGTTTATTCGGGGTCAAGGTCAAGGTTGATTGCGTAACTTTCAGCATATTTCGTATCTGATAAAAACTAGGGTTGCTTTTTTTTCTTTTGTCGACAATTTATAATAAATATGGACTAAAAAATCCAAATTTTCCCCCATTTTATTTATTTATTTATATAATAATGCATAATTTTATGTAAGGACCAGTAATTTCGAATAAATAAATAAATTTTTTTTGTAATAAACTTTCCCTAAAGCATTTTAAAAAAAAAACTTGGTATTATTTACAAAAAAACTAGATCTCAAATGCCAGCAAATTATTATTATTATTATTATTATTATTATTTTTTTTTTTTTTTTACGCAATTTGGCCGTTATCAACATGTTGTTATTTGAAATAACAACCTTGACTATGAATTAAGAAGATTTTCAATTCATTTGTTTTTTTTTTACACAAAGTTAATAATTTCTTGCATTTTTTTTTTTTATATAGAATTTCTTATTATTCTTAACCCCCCCCCCCCAAAAAAAAAAAAAAAAAATTAAACATGTATCGGATTTTTTTACCTTGGAGTTATCGATTTTGATTTTTAACCCCCCCTTTCCCTCCCCTCCTCCCCCACCTATATATATATATAAAAAATAAATTCTAAATGAAATAAAGACATTAACACAAATTTTAAAAAAAATACTCTAATAAAAATAATAATATTCGGCATTGTAAGTATCGAAAATATTATTAAAATGTGGGCCAATGTCAACTTCTTTTTGTTTTTTTCTTCCTCCAACTCATTAGTATAGGGTTATCATTGTGACATGAGTTTATTATATATATATATATATATATATAATAAACTACTAAAAAAATAAAAAAACAAAACAAAATATGGCTACAGCAAGAGATAAAACAGAGTAATGCGTGTAGAACAAAAATTAAATTGAAAAGAAAAGATGGCTTATAACATCAAGTTTCGAATATTGAATAAAATATAAGTTGGCATGTGAAAATTAAAATAATAATAATAATAATAATAATGATAATATTAATGATAATAATAATAATAATAATCAAAAGTTGAAAAGTTTTTCTTCTCGACTGATTTTTAACCAAAATATAATTACCAAAACCACTAAAATAATTTAAACCGAGTGAAAAAAGAAATAAGAAAATATTTAGGAAAAAAAATTTCTTTATCGATAAAATATCAAGATTTAAAGTCATCATAATTAAATCAAAAGATTCAATCATTTTTCGAAAAAAATTTTTTTGATATGAGATAAAATATTATTTGTGGTAAAAGAGTGTTATACACTTTTATAATTTATAATCACTTCAATGATTATTAAATGTCTATCTCATGATAAAAATAAATTTTTACGATTCGAGAAATTTACAAGATTTCGACAAAAAAAAAATTATCATCATCTCTCATAATTTAAATGAAGTAATTATTGTTATTTTAGTTAATGAAAGATTTAGTTTATGAAGATACAATAAGAGTGAAATTCTAACAAAAAAAAAATGCCTAACATACATTTATTTTTATTTAGTTTAATAAAAATATTTAATAATGAAAAGTAATGTTGTTAAGTAATAATAATTATTTTGTTGAAATTTGTAATTAATTTTTTTGAATCTTGTAAAATCCTTTGTGAAAAGTGACAACTAAATAATAATTACATAAATATAGGTTGCAAATAAAGAATTAAAATAATATAATTAATTCAAATAATTATTCCCTGAAATGTAATTTGTATGAAAATATTCGATTGTGACTTTTTGCAAAATATTTTAATAAAAATTTTTTTAACATCCATATTAGGTAATTTAAGGCGTTTAAAACCAGAAGGTGTGTCTTTTAAAAAATAATATGATATTATAACTAAATAAAAAAATATTATAATTAGAAAAAAAAAAAAAAAAAAAAAAAGGGACTTACCCAAACACTAAATGGCTCATGAATTAAGAATTGAGCAGCCTTTTTAAATTGGCGGGCGAATGTAACATTTTTTGATTTTTTCATAAAAACTGATGGATCTCCTCCTGTTTGATCATCATCATCATCATAATTAACCATTTCGTTTCCCGATTCTGTTCCATTTAAAGGTACATCTGAATTACTCGAAACTTGTACAGCATAATAAACCGAAATCAATAGAAGAATTACACTAATCGCGGTGTAAGTTCTTAAGCTCGGTAAAGGAATTCTTTGTATTGCTACTACAGGCATTTTAATGAAATTTCATTGAAATTTAAATATAAAATCATCTAAGCCTGAATAAACAAAAAAACTTAAAAAAAGAAAATAAAATAAAATAAAAAAATAATAAAAAAAAATAAAATAGGCGCACACTTTTTTATTCGGTATATAAAAAAAAAAAAAAAAAAAAAAAAAAAAATTTCAAATCAACGAAAACGATAAATAAGGCTTAATTGTGTACAAAAACTTTTGATTAAATTCGTTTCCACACATCGAAGATCGCTTAAAAACTGACTGACGTGTTAATGCCAGGTCATTTTAACCCGTAATGTGAAGGGCGGTGTGGAGGACAATGTTAAAAAATATTTAATTCCGTAACTTTTTCATCTTTTCATAACTCTTCCTTTTCAACAATTTCACACCACATTATTTAATATTTTTAATGAATTTTATTTAAATAAAAATTTACCGCAACGTAAAGTCGATCAAGTTAAATTTAAATAAAATAAAAATTATGATTTAAAAAAATAAATTAAAAGTGCAAGTTAATCTAATAAATAGTTATGAATGGAAAAAAAAATTTTTTTTTAACAAATTTAGTTTTTATTTATATAAGGTAGAGTCGTTGGTTTACGTCAAGTTATTAAATATAAAAAAATGTCACAGTTAAATCTAGTTTTGGAAAAATTATACGAAGAATATTATAAGAAAACATCAACGAAACTTAAAATCGTTGATGCATATTTATTATATGTGTTTCTTACCGGCGTCACTCAATTTGTATACTGTTGCCTAGTTGGCACATTTCCATTCAATTCTTTTCTTAGTGGTTTTATTTCATGTGTAAGCAGCTTCATATTGGGAGGTTAGTTAACTTATTTTTTTTTTAATTTAAATTTATGATCATTAAATTTCATTATATTTGTTTTTTTTTTCAGTTTGTCTTAGATTGCAAGTTAATCCACAGAATAAATCTGATTTTATGGGAATAAGTGCCGAAAGAGGTTTTGCAGATTTTATATTTGCTCATGTTATTTTGCATTTAGTAGTTATGAACTTTTTAGGATAAATATATTTTTTTCTTTACCTGCACAAACTTTAATTTTATTAAAATATGTAACTGAGAATTATTGAGTGAAAATCAAACATTCTGTACACAGTAATTTTGTCCTGAATCGTCACGACTATAACCGATAAATGTTAAAAAAAAGTTTTCGCAAATATTTTTCGATATAAAAAAAAAAATTAATTTAGAAATATAAAATATCCTAATCAAAAACAATTTACTACTACATGGGAAAATAAAAGCTAATGTGCATTTACAAAATATTATTTATTACTCCTCAATTGCCAGTAAATATATGTTTATTACTTAATTAAAAAAAAAAATCTAAAGTTAAATGTAAAAATAACCTAAATAAAAAACATTGTATATGGTTACACAATATAAGTTTATTGAAAATTATAATTGAAATTAATTTTAAATTAATGTTAATTAGTCCTTAGATTCCCTGGCAAGTTTTGCAGCTGTTATTGGTTCTAAATTTTTAATACCATTTCTAGTAACTACTTGAACTTTAAAATTGGGCAAATTAATAACGACTCTTTTATGAATTTCTCTAATGCATTTCGAAAGAACTTCATATCCTTCCTCTATTGTCAAATCTAAAACCAAAATTTTTATGTCATAATTTGAAGTGCATTTCACATACATGTTAGAAACAAAATTTAATGTTATTCATAAATTTACAATTAAAAACATTATTAAATCATTTAAAAAAAAAGTAAAATGGATACTGTACTTACCTTTTCGATGTAATTGGTCCATAATGCTAAGGCAAAAATGTCCACCGAAACCATGAACTGCATATGGAGTTTTAACAAGTGATGCTAAATAATCACAAAAGTAAAGTTCAAATTCATCTGTAGTATCATCATATCCTCCAAGTAAAAGGTTAACATTGTAAGGAGTCTGAAACAGAATAAAAAATAAAATATTATAGTTTAAAATGTTGTGCAATGATAAATTGTTTGTACAGAACTTGGTATAATGTTCAAATAAAATATGTGAAAAAAAACTTACGCGACTTCTGAGGTAATCAGCAAGATTTCGACGTGTGAAATTTGATGCAGCTGAGGGCGACAGAGCATAACCGTTTCTCATTTTGTATAATTGAATATTTTTCGATATAAATTCGGAAAATTGTGAAGTGTCTCCAGAATCTCCACAAACAGCCATAACCATTTTATCCGTCAATGGAAATAATTTTTCTTCATCTAATTTACAATAATAAAATTAAAAATTAATTATTCTAATTCTTATTACGATTATTTGACTGTTAAAAATATTTTGATTGGAAAAAAAAAAAAAAACAAGCCGATAAAAAATTAAACTTACCGTTCTTCATAACTAATATACTCTGAGTTTTAGTCATATCCGCCGCTAATATGACAAAATCTTTACAAGACATACCCATAAGACATTCCATTTTATTAATGGTCTATTTATCAAATTTTTTCAGAGACCAAATAATTACCTTTAGTTAAATTACCGTCAGATACTTTACGCACGGTGAAGAATTTGTTTTGTCACTCCAAGAAGGCAATATTTGAATTTAAAAAAAAATGTTATGAAAGGAACGAAAATGAATAAAAAATTAATCAAGTATTTAAAATACATTTTTAAATAACATTTTTAAAAAAATAAATGGTTTTATTGCTTGATTTGTTTTTTTAAAACCGTATCGTAATTTTTTTTAGTAATTTTACGTTTTTTCGAGTAATAATTTTGGCGCCATAATTAAGTTCTATTGATCATTGTTGCGGCTGCCATATTTGCTGCGTAGAAGCATTGTAGAAATCTTTGACTGTAATTTTAGTTTATCGATTTTATTTTAATTTTTGGGTTAATTTTTTTGACGCCTGTAGGTATGTAAATATTTTTAATTTAACCTACCATTCAATTTTATTCTTATAGTTATTTTAAAAATTAAAAAAATTTATTATATTGTTCATTGGGAGTGACCTGTGATAAGCCTAAAGAGTGAATGGACTTCCAGCATGGCTGATTGAAATATGTATAATAAAAATTTATTAAACGATCGCATTTATGTAATTATTTAACAAAAAAAAAAAAAAAACCGTTTAAAATTTTAGGAAATAATATTTTTAATTTTAACCGTAATTAGTACTTTAAGGTATATAAATTTTTTTTTTTTTTTTTTTTTTTTTAGCATTTATTGAAGTCTCTGTCATACCCTTACGATTTTAAATATATATATTTACACATACATATATTTATGTATTTTGTATTTAATATTTGTAAATTAAATATTTAATTGCATTTGTTCAAGCTTTCAATTTTTTTTAAAATTAAAAATTTTTTATTTTATAGAACAATGGCAGTGAACGTTTATTCCACTAGTGTCACATCTGAAAATTTGAGTCGGCATGACATGTTATCATGGGTTAACGATTGTTTGGCGTCCAGTTTTAGTAAAATTGAAGAACTTTGCACGGGTGCTGCCTACTGTCAATTTATGGATATGCTTTTTCCCGGGTCCATTATGTTAAAGAAAGTTAAATTTAAAACAAATCTTGAACATGAATATATTCAAAATTTTAAACTGTTACAAGGTGCTTTTAAAAAAATGAACGTAGAAAAGGTATGTTTTTGTAAAATGGATTTTTCATTAGTATGTGTAAATGTTAAAAAAAAAAAAAATTTTTAAACTATTTCTTTACAAAATTGTTATTCGATTCCATTTTACTATATGCTCTCCAAGTATTTTATTACAATTATTAAATAATTTTTTTATATAATATAGCATTAATCACTTTTGAATGCTTTAATTTAAAATTCTTTCGACACAAAAAAAAAAAAAAAAAAATAGGGCATTTTAGGTCTTAGTCTTAATTTTAGCCATTTATTATTCTGCATCATGTTAGCGATTTCATTTATTGTTATTTAATAATTTTAATGAAACTCTCATCAATTTTTTTTTTTTTTTTTATGCAATGTAGGGTAGTTTGAAAATGAGAAAAAGTTTTTAATAATGTCATATTATCATAGCTAAGAGTCATTTTTAGAATTTTTATTTTTCCAGTTAATCCCTGTAGATAAATTGATCAGAGGAAGATTTCAAGATAATTTTGAATTTCTTCAATGGTTTAAAAAATTTTTTGATGCAAATTATGATGGCAGAGATTATGATGCATATGAAGCACGAGGGGAAATAGCGCTGGGTGGTGTTGATAATAAAAATACAGGAAATGTGGGGTCTCGTAAGGCTTCCCAAGGCCGGCCTTCCCAGCAAATGCGGCAACCCGGTGAATATAGATATACAAAAAAAAAATATTTATCGTCAGTGGGCTTGCAGCAGCACTCTGCTTCTTTTTTTTTTTTTTTTTTTAAATGCAAAATTTGCTTGTAATTTTTTTAAAGCATGATTTATTATTTAGACGAAAGTTTTTTAGGTTAGGTTATGAACTGTCATTCGTTTTGTTTAGTCGGTTATCACAAATTTAATCGTAGATCAGAGAAAGCTGTTCTTTTTAGTGTTTTATTAGTTTAAAATTTTAAATTTGCTTTTAGTAATTCATTAGTATTGTTTACAAAAAAGAAACTAAAGAAGAAGTTTTAAGTAATCCCTTTCAAATTTTTCATAGTGATGATTATTAACGAATAATTGAATTGATATCGATTATGAAATAAAATATTGTTAAAGTTAATAATAATAATGATGCATTGAATATACACAGCGAAGGAGTGTGTGTGTGCGTGCGTGTGTGCGCGTGTTTGCTTTTTATTAGAGCTTTCTTAAATTATGTTTTATATGGGTTGCTTTCTTTATGTAGCAGGGAAGGCTGGAACAAAAGTACACCCATGATTTGCCCAAAAAAAAAAAAAAAAGAAAAGAAATAAGAAATGTGTTTATTAATTTTTTTGATTATGTTTGTATCCTGTTAAATATTTATTTTTCAGATTATTCTTCGTGTATATATATATTAAAGAATTGAAGGAGTTGGTTTCGCTCTCAATATGTTTTTATAAAAAAAAAAAAAATTATTTTTAAATGTATTGTCAATTTTTTTTTTTTTTTTGGTGTTACGTTCCAGATCGTTCCCATAGATAAACTTGTTAAAGGAAAATTTCAAGATAACTTTGAATTTCTTCAATGGTTCAAAAAATTTTTCGATGCCAATTATATAGGTACCGCATATGATGCTTTGGCAATGAGAAATGGGGAGCCGATCGGTTGCGGAGGGACCGCAACCAAAACAACCGTCACCAAAACAATTAAACAATATAATACTCAGACTAAGCCGGTTGGAAAACCTAGTGGGTTTACTTTTGTTTTTGTTTTTTCTTTTCAATAATAATAATAATAATACATTTTCTTTATATCGTGGTGGGCTGTGTTGGGCTAATTCCTTTACTGCCATATCAGGTCTTGTAGCCTTGAGGGCGGAGGTTGGTCGGTCGGTCGGTCGGTCGGTCGGTTGGTTGGTGTGTCTTTTCGAAACCAAAAATCGTCTGAAATAATTTTCTAAAAAAAAAAAAACTTTTTTTAAAAACTAAAAATTTTTTTAAATCAATTTTTTTTTTTACGATTTATTTTTTATGTGACAGGGAAAAATTAATTAAATTCATTTTATAGAGTAGTTTTTAACCGCTTAAAATATGTACCATTGAAAAAAAAAAGATTTTATTTATTTTTTATTTATTTTTATTTAGACTTATTAATCATTATTATTATTATTATTATTATTATTAGTTATTATATTTTGTACGAGTTTGTATTAAATAATAATAATAATAATAATTTATAGCTGCATGCGTTTGCTTTTTATTAAATAAGTAAAAATAAATAAATTAATTTTTATTTTTTTGTTTTTTAAAGCAAATAACACGCTTAAGTAAAGTTTTAAAAAATTTGTTTTTTTTTTTTTTTTTTTTTTTTCCAAGTGTTTATTTTTAAAGACGATAATAATAATAATAATAGTAATAATAATAATGATTATTGTATTTTTAGCATCTGCCGTCAAACCACAGGCAAACAACCGGTCCATTTTTCCAAAATCCCAGCTTCCCACTCAAAGAGGTGATACAGGTCGTATAGATGAACTCAATGCTCAGGTTAGTGACGCGGACGCGTGACGTCATGTTGGTTTTTACAATTTCATCATCATCATCATCATTATTATTTATTTATGTTTTTTTTTTTTTTTTTTGTTGTCAAGGTGGCAGAATTGAGAATTGCCGTAGAGGGATTGGAAAAAGAAAGAGACTTTTACTTTAACAAATTACGTGATATCGAAGTTATGTGTCAGGACGAAGATGATGTTGATTCGAAAACTCCGATAATAAATAAAATATTAGAAGTACTTTATGCGACTGAGGTAAATAAATCAAATCAAATCCAATCAAATCGTTTTTTTTTTTCCTTTGTGAACAACAAACAAAAAGGAAAGGTTTTAATATTTAAACCTTTTTTTTTCTTTACAGGAAGGATTTGCACCGCCGGATGAAATAGAAGAAGATCAATTATCTGCCGGAGACGATAAGGAATATTGATGTATTAAAAATTCCTTTAAAATTTAGGAAACTAAATTAAATAAATTTAAAACGCGCATCATGATGAAAAAATTTACACACAATTAACTAAACAAACAAAACAAACAAACAAACAAACAAACTAAAAAAAAAAAAAAAAAAAAGCTAAAAACTAAAAAAAAACTAAAAAAATGATATTATTACTTACTTTGTACGGCCATTCATTACTTTATTTTATTTTTTTTTTAATTTTTGTATTATTTTTTTTTTTTTTTTTGCGTTTCTTTTTTTTCTCTCTCTTTCTCTTTCTCTCTCTCTCTTTTTCTCTTTTCTATCATTCTATCTTTCTCTGAAAAAAAAAAAAAGAAAAAAAAAAAAAATTTTTTTTTAATTTAAAAAAATATTAATAACGAAATTATAACAAGTGTTCTTAAAAATAATAAAAAAAAACAATTTTAATTATTATTATTATTTTTTTTTTTTCGTTATGTTTTCGGGGGATAAATATATATATATATATATATATAATGATGATGAAACAAACGACAACAACAACAAACAACCAAAAACAAAAACAAACAAAAAAGAAAAAGAAAATGATCAAAAAAAATTTTTTTTTTTCGTATTTAAAAAAAATATCATTATTATTATTAAAAAACATCATTTATTACGATTTTGCTTATTAATTAATTATAATATTAATAATAATAATAATAATAATAATAATAAATTATATAGAATTATATATATAATTAAAATTGTTTCTGTTTTTGAAATAAATAAATATTTATTATTAAAAAAGGAAAATGATAATAATAATAATTAAATAAATTAGTAAATATTTATATTTTTTAAATAAATAAAAAAAGGTTTTCAAGAGCTGGCATTAGAAATTTATTAATAATAATGATAATGATAAAAAGAGAAGAAGAAGAAGAAAGAAGATAAAATTGTGCTTAAAGCTTAAATTATTTTTGCTCATAATCCATAAATAATTATGGAGAAAAAGAAAAAATAAATTCCAGAAAAAAATTTTAAAAAATTCGCCAAAGTTATTATAGAAAAAAATTATTATTATTATTATGGTCACTCTTAAACACGACAAGGCTCTTATTTGTCGGGGTTGTTAATTATTATTATTATTATTATTATTATTTTTAATATCATAATTATAATTAATTAATTAATGTTTAAAATTTTATTAAATAATTTCCCCCCCCCCTCTCTCTCTCTCTTTTTTTATTAATTTATTTAATTATTATTAATATATAACTTACCATTCGAAAACTGGAGAGCAAAAAAAAGTGGAAAATGGCGTCAAAAAAATTATTATTATTATTATTATTATTTTTAATTAATAAGTTATTGATTTAATAATATTTATTATTAATATTATTATTATCATAATAAATTTTTAGATTTAATTTGATTTTATTTATATTTAAAGTGGAATATCACTTTTTTTATTATTTTTTATTATTTATTATTATTATTATTATTATTTGGAATAATAAAAAATTTGTACTTTGTTTTTAATGTTTTATTTTTATTTATTTTGTTTATTAATTAATAAATAATTATTAATTTGAATTATTGATTTAATAAAGAGAAAAATAATTGGATGCGATTTAAATGATGAGAAAAAATTAATAATCCCCCCCCTCCCCCCACGTCCATAATTTATTATTGAAACGTCATCAAAATTTTATTCTTTATTTATTTATTTATTTATTAATTAATAAGTATTGTGTGAGAGTATTAAACAATTTCTTTTATTTTTCTCTAATTTATATTTTGTTATTATTATTATTATTAATAAATTTTTAACTTTATTGTATTTATAAAAACATTAAAATGAAATCACGTGATCATCAATTAATAAAAAAAAAAAAAAACATTCTTTTACATTATCATTATTATTATTTATTTATTTATTAATTTCCTCAAGTATTTGTATCGTTTATTATTATTATTATTATTAAGGTTTTTTTTTTGAGAGAGAGAGAGAAATAAATCTTATCTAAAATTTCATTTTAATAATAATAATATTATTTTAACTACAAATAATTAAGACTAAATTTAAAAAAATAATAATAATAATAATAATAATTAAAAATCACAATTTAAAATTACAACCTAATACTATTTATTTATTATTATTATTATCCGTGGTGAATATCTGCATCATCATTGTCATCTTCTCCCTCGGCGTTATATACCTCATCGTTATCATCATCATCATCATCATCTTCATCATCATCTTCTTCTCCGTCACCCTTTTCGTAATCGCTTACGTTTTCATATTCCCCATCGTAATCATCATCATCATCATCATCATCATCGTCTTCTTCTTTTTCTTCTCCGTCGTCGTCGTCATCGTCGTCATCATCATCATCACCATCATCATTGTCATTTTCTTCTTCTTCTTCTTCCGTATCGACATTTTGTTTTTCACTCTTCTGCTCTCCGATATCTTTTTTAATTTTCTCCTTTATACTTAAAACTATTGGAAAATTTTTATAATAAAAATATCAGAAAAAGAAAGAAGAAAAAAAAAAAAATACTTACTTGTTGTCGTGGAAGGATTCGTGTTTCCACTAAAATTAAAAGCCGGCTTAGAATTATTTAAACCGAATTTGATTGCGTTTTGAGCGTCGTTTCCGAAAGCTTTCCCAAAATTGAATTCTGGTTTTTTCAACGATGATGATGATGATGATGATGAAAAAGGAGTTTTCATTTGAGTACAAGAAGAATCCGGCTGAAAAGGTTTCGAATAAGGTTACAAATGATGATAATAATAATATATATTAATAAATACGCGCACACGCAAATTTTACTTCATCTTCCGCGTCGCAACCGACGCATCCCGGACAATCCCGTGCTTGAAGGTAGGAATAAAAATTGGGGGGCAAATGTAACGAAGCAGCTTTTTCCCTTTGTTCGGCCGTCACTTGATTTTGAAAAACGACCGTTATGTCGTCATCAGACTTTTTAACCAGGGGAGTCCCCCCTTTTTCCTTGATTGATTGTTTCGCGTTGTCCAAAGATTGACTGTTGTTGAGTGAAGCAAATGAAAAATTTTTCATCGTTTCCGTCGTCGATTCGTCATCACCACCGGCTAAAAATTTGAAAATTTTCAAAAAACATTATGTAATTTATCAAATTTTCCATGATCCGCGCGTATGGCATACCTTTTTTGATCGGCGTCACGGCGACATTATTTTTGACGTCATCGAGTGCTTTCATGAATCCCGAAGCGATTTCGGGTGTTTTGAATCGAATGGCAAACATGTCGTACTGAACTTCGCCGTCTGAAAAATCCGGTGCCGTCCACTGCCACGATTTTTCATCTTTTTTAATGAATTCAATGTCGGATGTGACGTAATGATTTAAACAAACTTTTAATACGACGTCCCGACGCATCAATAACCTATTGCATGAAAATTTATTTAGTTAACCAAAAAAAAAAAAAAAAAAAAATTTTTGTTTTCCTTTTTCCACGTTGCTGACACGTCGTTCAATAATCGGCTCGTACCTTATTTTCCTCGTTTCCTTATGTTTTAAAATTTTAACATCTCCTATTCCTCTTTCCCTCCATTCTTTTATATCCTTTTCTTCATCCTTGTAAAACCTATACAATTTACATCTTTGCTCGTACATTAATTCTTCATCTTCTTCTCCGGTAGGTAACTTTACCTAAAATTAAATAATAATAATAATAATAATAATAATAAGAAATAAACTGGAAATTTTATTTACTTACTTTTTCAGGGGTTGCGGCGTTTGTTTGATCGTTGGCTTCGGTTTTTTCCGGGGAGCTCTCGGATTTTTCGTAGCTCTCCGATAGCTTTTCTTGGCGAGGAGATAAACTTTGATTTTTATTACTATCGTCTCGTACGACCATAGAGAAAGAAAATTTATCTGTAATTTAAAAACACACACACGCACACACAGATTATTAAAACCCAACGTCTTGAAGAAAATTAACAAAAAGAATGATACAATCATTGTACCTTTTTCTTGCAGCTTCAAATTCGACGACCCAAAACTGAATTGAGTAGGTTTTTCCGAATCCGTTTTAGGCGTGCCAAAGACAAAATTAGATTTACTTAAAGACGTTCCCCCAAAAATGTTACTTGAATTACTTGTCGAAAAATTACTGGAATTGGGTTGAGAGGTGTTGGGAGAATTCGATAAATTTGAAGAGCTCGGCGCCATCGAGAAAGTTCCCGTGTTCGTCACATTAGCGTTTGTGGTTGAAGAGGAGTTTGAAACGTTACTTCCGAAAATATTACCACTCGTTGAAAACGTGTTGTTGGCTCCACCAAAAGTATTTACAGTAGAACCACCACCGAAAACGTTGCCTGTAGTCGCAGGAGCACCACCGAAAACATTGCCTTTAGTTGCAGGAGCACCACCGAAAACATTTCCTGTGGGTGGAGTAGCACCACCGAAAACATTTCCTGTGGGTGGAGTAGCACTACCGAAAACATTGCCTGTAGTTGCAGTACCAGCGCCAAAAATATTTTTGCTTGCAAATACGGGAGCGCCACCAAAAACACTGCTTGCAGTAGCACTGGCACCCCCAAAAATATTACTGTTCGTGGTTGTAGTAGTGGTACCACCGAATACACTACTAACGGTAGTTGTAGTGGCACTACCAAAGGAACTTTTTGTGACGGAAATTGTTGATGTTGTGTTGGGCAAAGTTTCGCCTCGAGTTGAAACGGGATTCTTGATACCAAAAGAAAATTCAGTTGATGGCTTGGAAAAAGACGGATTTGAACTTGCACTTGAAACGTTTAACGCACCACTATTCGCCGTGCTTTGCGTAGATGGAGGTATACCAAAC
>NW_002987823.1:192448-194819 GCF_000006295.1 Pediculus humanus corporis
ACCCACGAACCGGGTTTAGGTTTGAACAATTCGGAAAGAGGAACAAGTTCTTCTTTTGATTTTTCCTTTTGAGATTGTTCTTCGCTTCCCATTCCTTCGACTTTTCCATTTTTCATTTTCGCTTGTGTATTTTTAATGACGGTGTGAAATTTCTCCATCTGAAAAATAAAAGGGAAAATCAATTAATTAATTATATGAAAGTGATACAAAAAAAAAAAAAAAGGGGGGGGGTATACTAACCAATTCTTGAGTTTTTAATTTCAATGCAAAACATTCCGGTTTGAGATCCCCATCGGAATAATCTTGAGCGCACCACGATAAAACGTTGGGATTTTTCGGCAAAGGTTTAAATTCCATTGATTCATCCAAATAATGATTGCAACAAACTTTAAATACGAGTTCTCTCCTCATAATGAGTCGAACCTTTCCCGTTTCCTGATTTAAAAGTACTTTTATATTTCCAATACCTCTTTCCTTCCATTCCTTTGAATCGCTGTAAAACCTGGAATTAAAATAATTTTAAACATGAAGTAAAACAAAAGTTGGATCATCAAATCGTCAAAATAATAATAATAAAATTTATTATTAAATACTTTAATAATTTAGCTCTGTGCTCGAATAAAACCTCATCATTTTCTTCTCCGGTTTTAACATCTACCAAATCGGGCAAATCAACAGCAGGAGTGAATTCTGCTGTGGGAATGAAATCATCATCTCCTCCTTCCTTATCGTTTTCTTTTTGATTCGAATCAGTTTTAGAAGATTCTTTCGAAGTAGATTTATTAAGGTATCCAAATACCTGTACATCTTTTCCTGGAAAAGAATTTTCACGATAATCTCCCGCATTTGTAATAATAATAATTCATTAAAATTTTTTTTTTTTTTTTTTTTTCCTCAATGCTTACCGGCAAAACCTACAAAATTTTCATTTTTCTTAAATGAATTCGGATCCGCTTTCACAGAACTAAATAGGTTAACATTATTTGAACTTGTATTCTTATTGGAAGGACTTTCCGACATGATGCTCTTCAAACTGGGAACAGTATTTGTATTGGTAGTTGTGCTGGTTACCGATAAAGTTGTTGTGGTGACTTTGGTTGTTGTTGTTGTCGGAAAAGAAAATGCAGCAAAAGGACTATTTTTAGTTTGTTCTTTTGGTTTTTCATTCGAGGCGTTTAATTTTAGTGACGGAGGTTGTATTATCGGTGGCGAATTAAAGATGAATCCTCCAAAATTTGTTTTCAAATTTGCATTGTTATTTTTTTCACTCGAGTTTTCCGATTTTTCTTTAATCGAAGCAATTTTATTTGTTGTTTCTTTCACAATGTTGATAGCTTTACTTTTTCCGATAATGTTTTCCTTTTTAAAATTTAATATTTTATAAACCTTATTAAGAGCCATTTCAAACTTTTCATCTTCTCCATCGTTATTTAATTTAAAATAAGATTTTTGTATCACGTCCAATGGAGATGCCTTATTATTTGTTTCGGATTTAGGACTTTGAAGGTTTTTCAAAGACCAAACGAAAGCCGCCGCCGCTGCCGCCTCTTTATTAAATTTTACACATTTTACGGCCGTGTTAGGATTTAAATCATAAACGTAAGGCACATTAGAATTATCTTGCAGAAGAGTAAATTTTCCCATTTTTGAGTCTTCATCGAGAATAATTTCAATGACACCATTTCCCTGTTTTTTCCATTCGTTATTTTCAAGAAAAAATATTTCCACTTTGCTTCCGTACAATTTGACGTCATTTTTCTTTTTCTGTAAATTAATCTACACATTTATTATTATTGTTATTATTATTATTATTATTATTAAAACAACAATGCCGATACGGGTTTAAACAAAACATGTTTCACTCACTTCCGGTTTCATTTTAGGTTCCTGAAGGATTTTTTCCGTTGTTTTCACCGTTTCAGGAGTTGTTTCAGACGAAACATTTCCACTTAAAGGAGTGTTTTGAATTGGCGACTTCAAGGATGCCGGAGCAGCAGTACTAATTTGTCCAGTTGAAAGGTTTCCGAAAGAATTTATAATTTGAGTCGAAGGCGCAATCGAATTTAATTTTTCCGTCGGACTTTCTTTTATCTAAATTATTATTATTATTATTATTTTTAAAAATAAGTTTGCGTTAATATAAATTATTTAAAAAAAAAACGTTAGTATTATTATTATTATAGAATGTAAAAAAAAACATCTTACCAATTGCACTTGAGGAGGCATTTGAATTTGAAACGGATGAACTTGATTGTGACTCGTGCTTTGAACCGAAGATGGAACGGTAGACCTTATGTGCTGAGGTGGTATGATTACACTCAGAGACGGCGTACCTGCGGTTGTAAAAGCAGGTAAAGTGTCCGATGAAGTG
>NW_002987823.1:194925-220228 GCF_000006295.1 Pediculus humanus corporis
AAACCCTGATAATAACCCAGGCTTTGATATAGCAAAGCAGGATCTAGTTGAGAGACTGCTTGTTGCTGACCAGTATAGAATGGTGATGGAATCATTTGATTTCCGGTAATTACGGACGATATTGGAGACGATAATGAATTTCCATAAGTCACAGTGGAAGTTCCTTGCGTGCCAGTCATCTGACGATTTAATAAGTAACTGTAAAAAAAAAAAATTAATTAAAATAAATCAAAAAATTTTTAATTTTTTTAAAGAGAACAAACCTTTGATATTGAGAATCGTAGGGTAAATTCATTTGATTCAAATTTTCATAATCTTCCTCTGCAAAATTGAGAATATCATCCGGTTTTACAGCATCAATGACTTTTTTAACGGTGCCATCGATTTTATCACTCCATTTTTTCATTTCCGCCAACAAATCCCGAGTTATACATCCTAAATCTTTTAATTCAATTTGAATGATTGATTTGATTTCTTTAAGTTGGTCGCTTACGGCTTGGAGCCCGCTATTGTTCGCCATCATGAAATGTCGTAATTGTGCATCCAACCGCTCCGGACTAGGTCGAGCTTCCTGTAAAAAAAAAAAAAAAAAAAATAAAATCTTAAACAAATTTTTTTTTTTTTTTTTTTCAAATTCAGAAAAATTATTAAAAAAAGAAAAAAAAAAAAACCGTACAAATCGAGAACTATTTTTTTCTAAAAAATTTTGTTTGGATGTACGAGGCGTCCCGTGACTCTTCATGCCCAACAAATTGCTTGCATTGTAAATATTTATCATGCTCTCCATATTATCGTCGACATCGGGAGAAATACGATGTGGTACAATATCCGTTTCATCGCTCTCGGTATCCCCGTTTCGATTTACTAAAATTGTACATTTTATCAAGTTTTAATTATCTGATAAAGAAAAAAATATTTTATTTTTAATTGCTTACGCGAATTGTCCGAATCAATTACTGCCAATTGCTTTTCCACCGTTTCTAAATGATCTTGCAAATGACTATTCAATGGATGATTGAAATCCACTCCCGGACTTCTCAATCTATCCAACGTAAGGTAAAATGCGTCGCGAGCTCTGGTCAAGAAAATTATGTGTTGCGATCTATTTTCCGATGTTATCGATTCGGGTAAATGATTAATTTCTTCCGAAGCTAATTTTTCGTATATCTATAAATGAATTAATAACAAATACAAATATTTTCTTTTTTTTTTTTTTTTTTTTTTTTTTATATAACTGGTTTCTGGCCAACGAAGACCTGAGCACGTCCAGCCTCCTTTTACAAGTTCGGTTTTTATCGTTAGTCTTCGTTTATATTGACCAGCAATCAAGATTATATAAGAAAAACGAGTTTAATTATAAAGTTTTTAAAATTTAGTTCAAAAATTAGTATTACAAAAAACTTTTTAATATTTTCCGGTTTAAAAAAAAATTAAATAAAACAACCAATAAATTATAACTTACCAAACCCTGATAAAATGCAGCATAAGGACCTTTCAACTTTTGAAACGCGTCTATGGCTTCTTCCGTTCGGCCAAGTTTCATCAATCTGCAGCCCAAATATAATCTTCCATCTTCTAAATAAGCTTTGATTTCGTTTGCAGTTAATTCCTCTCTAAAAAAAAAAAAAAAAAAAAAAAAACGTTTTTAGAGATTTTTGATTCCAAC
Source organism: Pediculus humanus corporis (assembly GCF_000006295.1). Classification (NCBI taxonomy): domain Eukaryota; kingdom Metazoa; phylum Arthropoda; class Insecta; order Psocodea; family Pediculidae; genus Pediculus; species Pediculus humanus. The sequence goes on from NW_002987823.1 coordinate 196,592, forward strand.
TCGTTTTATTAAAAAAAAAAATAAAAAATAAAAATTTTAATTACCCTTTATAATCAAATAATCGATTGGGAAAAACGCGTAATTTTTGTCCCTTTTCCAATCGCTCCAGCAAAGGTATGGCCGCTGACCAATATAAATAAGCTCTTCCTTCCAAACCCGTGATTTCACTTGTATTTTTACTTCCGGCAGCCTAAAAATGTTATTATTAAATCATTAAAAAATGGTAAACATCACGCATAAGCGTACATTAATACATAGAATTCAATTATAACAATACCCTTTCTTGAAATAATTTGGCCAGCTTAACAATTAACTTTACATCTAAACCATGTTGCTCTATAACTCTAATCGTTTCAATTCCTTTCATTAATTTAAGTCTCGCTTGAGAAACATTTTGAGATAATTCATTTTTGTAGCTTTGATACACTGCTTGCCACCTTTAACAAACAAAATTTCACGGGTTAGTAAAATGTCTTTTTCGTGTTAGTATTTAATAAGTAATACTTACCATTCGGACTGAGCTGATGTGCAAAGTTCTTCCGAAATGCTTACGGGTAATTTATCTGGACGATCATTACGAACTTCATTTTCGGTCGCAGCTTTCCCGCACAGTACTGCAAAAATGTAAAAAAAATAATTAAATCGTGACGTACAAAGTATTTGTTTATCACTACGAAAATATTCAGAAAAAAAATTTAAATTTTTCACCTGAAGCATAGACAAAAGCATCGACATCTAATTGATTTAATGACTCCGGACCCGTTTGAGATAAATTTTCGACGGTAAATTGTAAATTAGGAAAAGTTTTACATTTAAAATCGTGACTGAGTTGTCCGTTTGAATCAAAATAAGATAATCCAAGCCAAACGATATGATGTAACGAATGAGTATAATTAAGCTGAGAAACTATAAAAATTTAAAAAAAAAATTAGTGTTTTCATAAATATTTTTTTTAAATAACACGAAATACGAAAATAAAAATATAATACCATCGTCAAATTGTTTCAATTCCGCTTTTGTAATAATTTGTGTAGGTATAAAGGCAAAAAAAGGATCATTGACAAAATGTGAAGTTTCTGCTCCTTGAGATTGTTCTTTGCTATAAAATATATCTTGATACGCAAGGTTTTGCCATTTACCTCCACAATTTTGAAAAACCTGTAAATACGTAAAAAATTTTATTATTTTTTTTTGCTTCATATAAATATGCACATATTAAAGAAAATATTTTTTAATTACCTTTTTTAAAAATTTTGCTTCATTGTTTTGGCACCACGACTGAAGGATGTGTCCTGCTTGTGATACACGCGATGCAGCACAATTACTCCACATTTTGACTTCTTTATCCAGATTTTTTTTCCCTTGCCACATGTTATACCAAGCACTATTTAAATCCATTGAACTTTGAGAAGCTTGTAAAAGTAAAGGACTAGCTGTTCTCTGAGCTTTTGGCCATAATCCATATTCCTTTTTAGCTTTTTTAAGAATTAATGTGGCTAAATGAAATGAAAGTTGAGTTCTCAAATGCTTTAAACATTCTTTAAAAAAATTAGTATCTTCATTAGGCACTGTTGTTATTTTAGAAAACGAATGAAGACTTTGATCGAATGTAAATAATGCCGAACAGCAATCGGATATTGTTTTCACTTCATCTTGAAATTCTTCCATAAACAAATCGACTTTTCTTTCCAAAAAATACAGTTTTTTAATGAAAAAAATAAAATCAAGATCTTTGTTGTCTTTTTCATATGCCTTAAAAATAAATTATCGACATTTTAAAAAATTTTTCCATAAAGTCATTTATTTTTTAGGTTAGTGTTGAAAATAAAATATTACCTGAACAACATTACATAAGCACTCATACCATCTACAATTATTTGAAAACAATTGTTTTTCTTCCAACTCTAATGCATTTGTATAAGCTAATTTACTACGATTAGTTTCTAAATAAAAATTCAAAAGACGTATTCTAACATTGACATCGAAAGGACGAACTTTTATTTCGGCTAGAAACAAAAAAAAAATGTACATTATTACATCTACTATTAATTATTAATATAAATACTATAATTATCACAAGTAACTTACATGCAATCAATTTGTCCAATTGTCCTGTTGATTCTACTCCACTCTGTTGAGTTTTTATAAGATATTCTTTTAACTGAAAAACTACTGGACTTTTAGGAAATATAGACTCTGCTCTGTGTAACCAATATTCAGGTTTTGAAACTCCAGTACAGCCAGATTCCATAATTAGTGAACATATTTTTAATATCAAATCATGTTGATTGGCATTTAATTCCAATGAATTCTAAAATTAATTTTTTTAAAAGTCTCGATAAGAAAATATTAAAAATGAATAATATGTTAACCGATTAATTATGAAGAACTATTCCGTAGAAATAAAAACCGAGAAATTTTAAAAACATACAGAAATACTTACCTTGTATGAATTAAAAGCTTTATCTTTTAAATTTAATGCAAAGTAGCAATCTCCCAATAATCTAAAAGCTGCTGCTGAATTTGAAGAAACTAATATGTATCTGTTAATATATTTAATGGCTGAATTGTAATCTTTAACTTTGTAGTATAATTTGGCTATTTGATAACATTTTAAATTTCTCTGAAATGAAAGAAATAATATTACGTTTATAATACGAAAAATATTTATAAGACACAAAAATATAAAAAATTATGGATCAATATGAAATGTACATTAGTAGGACTACTGTCACATAGTTTTAAATACTGTGTGTGACACGAACAGAAAAATTACATAACTTGTATTGAAAAGTAAATTTACAATTAAAATAAAATAGAAAAAAAAATTCAAAAAATTGTTTTTATTTTTAATAATTAATAACATGTTATTAAAAGTTAATAAAAAATTAATAGTTATATTTCAACCCGGCAGAAAAATTGGTAACAGAACGTGCTAAAACGTGAGCACATATAAAATATTTTTTTTATTTTTTTAATGAATTTAAATAAAAAGAAAGAAGAAGAAAAAAATAATTACCTCATTTTCACTTTTAAGATTTCTAAAAATTTCATGCACATGATGATCTACATCTTGCTTTGTATGTAACATTTTATAATAATAATTCCGACGAGGACAAATACCATTTAGCTTAACGCAAGCGTCCAAAATGATGACGCTAAAATGAGGTAAAATATGTCATAGAGTAATAAAAAATAAAATTTCGCGCTTTTTTTTCCGATCTATATTTACATCCGATCAAAATTTATCGTAATGGCTCCTCAACATTTTAACTGAATAGTAACTAATTTGAACGATGATAATATTAAATAAATAAGAAAATAAATAAATAAATATCCTGTTTAATAATTTACCTCTCACTCAAACTTTTTTTGTAAAATGTAATTTTAACACGACTTCAAACATGACATATTAAATACAATAAGAAAATAATAATAATTAAAAAAAAAATTCATTGAATCAGAGAATGAGAATTTTTTCATTCAATCAGAGAATTATTAATTGAATTATTATTATTATTAAACATTATGTAAAACAAAAAATATTTTTAAATTTTATTCATGACTCAACAAAATAAAAATAGGAAGTTTTAAATAATGAAAAAAAAATTTATTTATTAACAGCAAGTATTTCTAAATTTTATTCTTAACTCAATAAATTTTAACAAGGTTCAGACGTTATTATTATTATTATTATTCAATTTAAAAAAAATAATAATAATTATAATTATAATATAAAATAAAATGGCAACAACAGTCAAGGTTTTTTTTTTCCTTTTTTCTTTTCTCTTTTTAATTAAGCCTCGAATTATTTGAAAAATTTCATCAGATTTACAATCACTTCAAAAAAAAAAAAAAAAACAAACAAACAAACAGTACCAATCAACTAATAATAATAATAATAATAATAATATACACGACACAAATAGTTTTTTTTTTTGGAAAATTAATTTTTAATAAAATAAAATCTTAGCGAAAAAAAAAATTTTCCCACCATTCCTTATACTAAATTCAATTAAAAAAAAAAAAACACTGTACACAATTTTTCCTTTATTTTATTATCCGACTCAGAGTCCAATCAATCAATCAATCAATCAATCACTAATCAATAATCACTTTTATTATTTATTAAAAACAAAATTTTATTAAACACCATTTTTCACTTATTATTATTACAATTTTCTTTACTATTTATGCTTTCCAATATTCAATCAATCAATCAATCAATCAATGGATCGATCCATTAATTATTTAATTAAAATTTTTATTTATTTATTAATAATAATAATAATAATATTAATAATAATAAAAAATTTACATCATCATGGAAGATCAAAAAAAATTTTATTTTATTTTTTTTTCTCTTTCTTTCTTTCTTTCTCCATCATTATTTTTTCTAATCCTAAAAAAAATTAATTAAAATTAGGATTCGAATAATAATAATAATAATAAATAATTTTTATCAATAATACTTATTAATTAACATTTTTTTTCCCCCTTCCTTCCATGTTTAAAAAAATTACAATATCCACAAGATTTTATTTTTTATATTAAAAAAAAAAAAAACTTTTTTTTGACGGTTTGTACTTATAATAATCGTTAAAAAAAAAAAAAAAAAAAATTTGTAACAAAACATTTTTTTTTTCCGTTGAGCAAAATTAATAAATATTAATTAATAATAATAATAATAATTATTATTATTATCATTACTACTACATTTACCTTATCATTGATGTAAAAAAAAAAAAACTTTCGATTAATCATCATCACACGACATGTTATTGTTAACAATAAAATTTGTTTTAAAATTTGATTTTAAATTAATAATAATAATAATAATAATAATAAAAACAACGGTGATTGATTTCGTAAATATTTTTATCTGCCATTCTAAAATATTAAAATTCCAATAATATAAATAATAATAATAATTAAAAATAAATTAAAAAAAAAGAAAAAAAAACGTTTATTTATTATTACTCGATCATATAATTTTACTATTTTTTATCTCTCTCTCCCCTTTCCCTTTTTCTCCCCTCCTCTCTCTCTTTTTCTCTTTTTCTCTCTCTCTCTCTGTACGTACGACAAAAAAAAAAAAAAAAAAACTAACAAACTACAAAAAATAAAAAAAAAAATTCAAATTGAAAAGTGTATATATAAATAAATATAAAAAAAAGTTTACGATGATGATGATGATTATGATTATTATTACGATGACGGTAGAAATAATAATAATAATAATAAATAAATAAATATAAAATAATTGTTCAAAAAAATAATAATTAATTAATTCATTCAACAATTAAATATTTTTGTAAAAAAATTTCATTTTTAATCTTGGTTTTCCCTCATTAATAAAAGTTTTAAAATATAAAATTAATAATTTATTAATTATTAATTAATTAAAAAAAAAACTACCCTTTTTATCGAAAATGTTTCGAAACATTCATTTCGCTATAAAACATACAAAAAAAAAAACAAAATTTAAATTATTATTATTATTGAAATAAAATTATTAATATTAGAAAATTTTTCATTTTCGTTATTATAAATTTTCGTTTTTCCTACTTTTTTTTTTGTAAGAAAAACCTTTTTTATTATCTAAATATTATAGGAGATATAGTTTTTCTTACATTTCTTTTTTTTAAAGCGCCACCAAGATATTGTGAAAAATTTATTAATTTTCCACATTACATTATTAAAATACAAAATAAATTCAATCAATCCATTTTGTTAAGAAAGAAAGAGAGAGAGAGAGAGAGAGAGAGAGAGAGAGAGAGAGAGAGAGAGAAAGAAGAAAGATTTTTTTGTAATACATTAAAAGACAGAGAAAAAAAAATTAATAATAATGATAAAATAAATAACATTATAACAAAAGATTATTATTATTAATGAGTTTTCACACGATACCTGTTCGAGGTATAAATAATTTTTTTTATTAAAAACTTATAATTAATTAATTAATTAATAAATAATATTTTCTATTGTCAAATTCCGATGATAAATATTTAAAAAAAACTATTGATGAATATATAAAAAATAAATAAATAATAAAAGCATAAATTTATTTGATTGTTTTTTTTTTGCCCGCCATTTTTATTTTTCTTGACTTATACTATTTAATATATATATTTTTTTTTTAAACGTGAAAAAACTTGCCAACCATTAAATCATTTTATTTAAATAAAAAATAATAATAATAATAATAAAATAAAATGAAAATACATTGTTTGTGAACAGGTGACAAAATTATGTAAATAAAAAAAAAAAACAAAAAACCATTACTGATAAATTAATAATAATTAATTATTTTAACGGTTATTTTACAAACGATGACGGCGATGATGATGATGATGATGATGATGATGACGATGACGACGACGACGACAATTATGACAATAACAATTAAAATTATGAACACAATCAATGATTTGTTTTTTTTTTTTTTTTTTTACTGAAAAGCCGCAGTACCGAAAGTGGAATACGGAGGCAGTGATCAGTAAAAGAGATCGGAAACTGAACACATCTTATTATACACAACATGTAAATGTATGTACAAGTTGAAAGAACCCGATTCGGAGAGTTCACAAAAAAAAGGAAAACCCCGAATAAATTATTATTTTTGAAATTCCGAACTTCCTCCCCAATTCCAATCTTTTCCTTTGGGACGAAATTTTTCCTTTGGTCGACACTGAACGTTCGACGAGGTGTCGTAGACTTCCCAATTTTCACGGTGAAAAAACTTCTTTTTAAAATGATGAGGAGTTTTTTTGACAGCGTTATCCGACGTTGCGGGATATTTGACAGGAACCGAGGGGGGTAATGAAGGAGGAGAAGGAGACACGTGAGGAGCCGATAGGTCTTCTGCGGTGGTCGATATCGGACTGTAAGGCCCATCTAATGGCGCCGGAGAAAATGTGTTGATCGTGAGAGGAGGAGGAGAGGATGGAGACGGAGTTCTGGGAACGTTTACCATATCGATGACCAGGGGAGGATCCAGTACGGGAGGCGAATCTCGACCGGGTGAGGGTTTCGCAGGGGGAGTTTTAAAAAGGCGGGGCATTTTAGGTCCGGGACAAAGTCCCTCAATATCGGCGATGGAAAACCGTTTTTTCCCAGGGGGTAGCATGAGATTTGTAGAAGGTGGATCTCCGTGACCTATTCCAGAATCCGGGCTCGTATTGCAACTGGCATTTGATTCTCCTTCGGTGCTCCGACGGCGCTTATCCAACTCGGTGGAAGCAAACGCGACCAGTCTATCGAACCCGCTGCTTATTTTATCCTGCCACTTGTCACCCTTGTCTTCATCATCTAGAACCGAATCCAAAGCTAAAAAAAAACAACATTCAAAGCACATTTTTAAACAAAATAATTTTTCCAACGAAGAACAAAAAAGCAAGTGCACCCTTTGCCACGATGCACGACAATGCTTTGCATATATTTAATGCTCATATATATATATTGAAACTTGAGTTTAGTGCTCGGGGGGTGGGGCGGGCGGGGAGGGGGAAGAGAGAGGGGATGGGAGCTAAATTAAAAATAAAAAACTACAAAACATTCAGCAAATTCCACTACAACGACATTCAAAATTAAAAAAAAAAAAAAATAAAAAATAAATAAAAAAAAGGAGAAAATGCCAGTTAAAAGTTTATAGAAACTTACCTTCACCGTGATTACAACGAATCTGGAAAATATATTGTGTGAATGTGAATGCATCTTCAGTGCCAGTGCGAGCGGGCGGTGCCTACAGGGATGCAAAGCACTAGTTAAAACACTAAAAACACCGACAAAGCCTGCTCGATAGTAGTAGTACCTTAATCGTCTCTAATGTAGGTTCATTCAGTCACGTGTTTAACGTATATAGTCCCGTGTCTTCGTTGTTTGTTTATTTTGAATAGGAAATTACTTTAATTAAAATAAATTATTATTATTATTGACTAGTTTTCTTTTTTTTTTTTCTCCCAAGACAGTCACATTTCTTAATTATTATTATTATTATTTTTTTTTTAAATTTGTTTTCCCGTCTCCTCATGTATCCACCATAATGTTCATCGTCTATCGAGCATTTTTTTTTTTTTTTTTTTTTTTAAACTAAATACTTAAAAACATAACAAAATATTCAAACAATAGTAGTAGTTTTTTAAATGAAAAATTTTTTTAATTTAATTTAAATTAAATTAAATAAATAAATAAATAAAATAAATAAATAAATAAAGTTGATAGTAAAATTTGTAATCAAAGTAATATAAGAAGAAAATCTATGGCACCAAAAATAAATTCATTCCTTTGAAGAGAAAGAAAAAAAAAAAATAATTTTTTTTTACAAATTTCATTAAAAACTAATATAGATGTATAAGAATTTTCATCATTCTCTGCATAATAATAATAATAATAATAAAAAATAAATAAATAAATTTCCATATGAGATTTTTTTCGCGCCAGAAAACAAGAAAAATTATTTCGAGTCAAAACAATAAATAATAATAATAATAATAATAATTTTTCTCGTTTTCTAACCTTTTGTAATAATAATTACCTATGCGATTATAAATTAAATAAAAATATTAAAAAGAAAAAAAAAAAAAAAATTAAACTTAAAAACGTTTTCCAGAAACACATTCAAACGTGCATGCAAAAAAAAAAAAAAAAATAACAGAAATGCTCAAGATAATTTTATAATAAGACCAGCAGGTTTCTCATTGATTCTCTCATTGGAAAAAAAAAAAAAAAAAAAAAAATGTTTGTTCGGCAAATAAACGAGATGAATTATTTATTGGGGGAGGGGGGGAGAGAGAGAGAGAGAGAGAGAGAGAGAGAGAGAGAGAAAGAGAGATAGAGAGGGGGGGACGAAAAGAAAAAAAAAAAAAACGTAATACGAGAGCTGGCCTTTTTTTTTTTTTTTTAAATAATAATAATAATAATTTTAAGAAGCAAATACAAGCATCAGCAGCATCAACAACAACAGCACGTGTACCACAATAAAAAAAAAAAAAAAAAACAAGCAAAAGAAATTACAGAAAAAATAATGTATTTCCAATTCAAGGTATAATAATAACGGACATTCATTCAAATTTGTAACGTACCTCTGTTGTAACTCAAAAATTTTTTTAAAAAAGAAAAAGGACCTTTTTTAAAATAATTTCTGATTCGAAAATCTGAAATTATGGAAGAATCATTGCTAGTAAATAAAATGATATACTTTTTTTTTTTTTTTTTTTTAAAAAAAAAAAAAGCGCGTTACAACAACACCTAGTGTGTGTGAGAGGCAGTGACAAACGCAGAATAATAATAATAATAATAACAATAACAATAATAAAGGCCGAAATTGTATTTTTTGTAAAATGGGGAGGGGAGGGGGGGGTTTCTGATTGATAGCTACCAACAAAAAAAAAAAAAAAAAGCTGATTTCAAAAGGTTTTTTTTTTTTTGTTTTTGTTCTTCCCCTTTTAAAGTAAAACCTTTGAATATTAAAAATTAAAAAAAAAAAAAAAAAAAAAAAAAATTTATTTAAATCTATCTAATAATTTTACCTTTTTTTTTTTTTTATAAAAAAAATTATATTAAATTTAAAAATTTATCTTTACCTTCTTCGTGCGGTCTCCTGTCTTCTTCGTTATACGGCGTCGATTTTCCAGAATTGTTTTCCGGGGAAGATATCGCGCTGATCGCAAGCGGTTGACTCGCATTATTAACCACCGAAGAAATGTCCGCAACGCTCTCGGCCAAATGAGATTTTTTCGCTGAACGTATGGGTCCGTGAATAACCGGAGAAGCTCTTTTTTGAGGGATGGATTTTCTATCTTTGTAATCCGCATTTCTTCCCGTGAAATTCCTGTCGGGGATTTCATTTTTTATCGTCGCGTTGTGAACTATCGAAGTGCTTAAAACACTACTTCGATACATCGCCATATGTTTTTTATCTTGTACTTCCACGTACGGAGGACAAACTTCAATTTTTGGTATTTCCGGTCTTTTGTCAACGGTTCTTCCGATCGAATTGTATTTACTGTCGTAGTGCATGCAATCGAGAACGGCGGTATCACTTTCTTCTTTCACGTCATTCGCGGGAGAAATCGAAGAACCATCGTTTAATAATCGAGCGTGTAACGTAGCCGCCAAACCTTCGACGGGAGCAAAATTTGGCTGCGGACAAGTATAAGCCTTTGTTGAATTTGGTTTGAAATCTTTCATGTCAGTAAAGTAAGACTCTTGATAGGGTTTGATATCCGCTCGGGGTAACTGAACTGGAGTGTATCGGCACGCATTATTTTGCCGCTGAGTTGGTAAATTGTGATAGGGCATATTGGAATACGGATTGTTATTCCTGTGTGGGTAAGTATTAGCAGAATATGATTGTTGATTATATGCTACTTGTGCTAAAGTCGCCAAATTATTATGACTAATCGGAGATTTTGGTCGGTGAGGATAAGCTAATCCTTCCAATATTGTTGTCGGATGAATTATGTTAGTCGGAGTAGGAGGATTTCCAACTTCCGCACTACTCGGTCGGGATATAGGGGAATAAACAGTCCGCAAAAGGGGAGAAGGGCTGCTCGCAACTCTTTCTTCCTCTTTTTTAAATGTGTCTTCGACTCGAGATAACCTACTTCCGCTTCTTTCCGTTTTAGGTGGCATGTTGTTTGCTACTGAACTTGCCGATGATGAATTTAAAATGGGGCTCATATCGATAGCCACATTAATAATATGCTGATTAGATATTTCTAAAGTTCTTTCTATTTCTCCACTGACCAAATCACCAATAGAACGAGTAGCTACGTAACCCAATCCTCCTTTTTCATCGAGTTGTTGAATTTGTTGCGCCGAAGCTGCAGCTAATTTTTCCTGAGACAAATGTCTGCGCAGTGCGAGTTTCGCAGGCGAAACTTGAGTGTAATCCGGCCTGGGTTGAGATCTTTCCTTTTCTCGATTCACGGTTTCTGCTTTTTTAAAAGATTTCTGCTCTTGCTTGACTAAACCATTTGATGAATAGAAGCAAGAATTGTTATTTTGGTAACCTGTTGAAATAGTCTGCTGATTAATATTAACAGTAGCAGGAGTAGCAGTAGCAGCAGCAGCAGCAGCAGCAGGCAAATATTGTGAAGATGAATTTCGAGAACTTTCCTGGGTTTGTAATTGCGATAATGTTACGGTCGCTGAAGGAGGTTTAGAATGATTTTGGTGATGCTGATGACTTTGTTGCCGATCTCTATTATTCTGATCTTCGTTTAAAACACTTGTAATTATGCTTTTTAACCTATCTTCGAAATTATCCAAACGAGGAGGTTCTTGGGTACGATTTGCATTATAAGATTGTTTTTCTTTAACATGTTGAGATTTCCACTTGGTTTTAGTAGTCGAATCCGTTTTAGTCATTCCCACATTTCTTCCGTTGGTGGATGTCGGAGGATAATAATTGTGTTGCCTAATGTTAGCATCAGAAGAAAATTTACTTTCATTTGCGACGTAACCATTTGACAAGCTATTATTATACTTAATATTAGAGCTAGGGAATTTTCCGGCTTCAATTTGCCTTCCAGTTTCCAAAATTTTTTGTGCCAAAATTTCGGGATTATTTTCTTCGATTTTTTCAATGTTCGGAACTTCCGGCCACTCTTGGGATCGCGATCTGTGTTCCCTACTTTTTCTGGGAGATTTCGATTGATTCAGTTGACTCAAAGACTTTTCCGGTACCACGATTTGCTTTGGTACGTTAGATAAAATTTTCTTATCTTCTTCTGCTTTTTCCATAGCGTTCAATTCATTTTCTAATCTAGTGACATGATTTTGTAGTCTTTTTCTATGAGACAGCGTAACCGATATTTCTTTCAATATGTATTCCAACGTTAACGTAGAAATATCTATGCTCTCGTTAACACCATTTGCGTATCCTATTTTTTTGTACTTTTCAATGATTTCTTTTTGCCTTTGCGAAACCAATTTCGCTTGATCTTCCTCGATTGTAGACACTTGATTTTGCAACTGAACCGCTCTCGCTTGCAGTTCTCTATGCCGCCAAACTATATCTTTGGCTTCTTTTAATAAGTCAGCCGTACTGGTAGCATTTATTCCAAGTTCTGACATTCTAGCTTTTAATAAAGCAACGCTATCACTAACAAGGACATTTATTTGCTTTTCCAACTGAGCAGCTCTACTTTTCAATTTTTCATTTTTTTCCTTTAACAAAAATTTCGTTATTACGTACAAGAATATTAATTTAATAAAAATAAATAAATAAAATTTTATACTGACTTTTTCAGTTTCGATCTGAGCCTTAACATCTAATTTATGCTGGGGGGTTTTAATTAGTTCTAATAACTGTAAATATTGAGCTCTGTACATTTCCAAAAGCAATTGCAAAGCGTATGGAGTATCTGCCGGAGCCGGGGGAATATCCAATTCGTTATGAACATCGGAAAGTTCGACGGAAGGCATAACGCGTAAGGCAGTCAATTGTTGATCGACACAACCCGGCGCAGGAGGAAGTTTTTTACCTATGGCTAATAATGGAAAAAAAAAAAAAAAAAAAAAAAAAAAAAAAAAAAAAAAAAAAAAAAGATCATTTAATAAAATACGAAATTGCACGCATTTGAAACTTTTATCTAAGAAAAAAAAAAAAAAATTATATTGAAACCTTGTGGAGATGTGCTTAATAATGTTTGACTGTGGAGTAAATCTAATCCAGTAATTTTCAACGTTTTCTTGGCTTTTCCACGTCGCAATTTCGTTTTTGTTCTTTTTGGAGCAGGAGGCGCTCTAGGCGGAGGGTTTAGATTTTTATCATTAGCCTTAACATTTTTCCGCAATTTTTTATTTTGAACTGTTTTATCTGAAAAAAATAAAATAAAGAGCAACTTTTAAGGCAAATATTTCTCACGACATATACTACTTACTTGTCCCTTTTTTAAATTTACCATTATTGTTGCTGGTGTTTTGAATGTTATTGTTTTCCTCCTCGCTTATGCTAGATTTTCTCCTATTCGTCTCTGGTCCGTACCTCCGAACGGTCGATTTATTTCGGGCATTTTTAGAAACCGTAGACAGCGGACAATTGCTATCCTCGTCCGAATCCCGAGATTCAGAACTAACCGAATTCATTGTTTGCTTGGAAGAATCCCTTCGAGCTCTTGAATTTCGCAACATGTTATTCGATATTGAATCTTGCAATCCTCCATTATTGTGGTTATTATTACTATTATTATTATTACTATTACTACTACTGCTGTTATTATTACCCTGCAATTACGTTTATAACCTTGAGTGTTCAGTAAAATTTATCAAAATTTATATTAATAATATAGAATTTCCTTACTCTCGCTCGAGGATTTTTTGTACGTTGAAAATATCTTTCAAGTTTTGTTCTATCAATTATGTGCAAATAATAACTAACTGGTTTTCCAGTCCAAGACACGGAACCTTTTAGCGGAGACATTTCCGAGACATGCATTATCGTTCCAATGTCTAGCGAAAACAAAAAAAAAAAAATTTATTTAATTTTTCAACACTTAAACTATACAAAGATAATAACTATATAGTGTAAGCAACTATTTTTACCTGAAAGATTTCTATCCGTGATTCGAAAATTAAGAGGACAAAACGATTTTGACGAAACAATTCTAGCTCCATCTTTAAGATCCGCAAATCTCTCCTTTAAAGAATGATCCACGTTTGGACCGAATGCAAAATTATTTACAAAAACAATGGTTGCCGAAACAATTTTCTCCCTGTGTTCGGCTTTTAAAAAATCCCCTTTTATTAAATGATATTCACCGTATTTTTTACCATACCATCCCATCCATTTTTTAAAATTTTTATTCATATCCTGAAATAATAACAATTTCATAAAGTCAATAAAAAAAAATTGTAGAAAAATTTAATAACGTAAAATTCTTTTAATAATAATTAGCCTGTATAATACTTTTACGCAATGCTATTAATAAATATAGATAAATGCTAACTAATGATTTGACCTTAGAAAATGAATAGCTATAAAAATCTGATTATGACTATAAAAAATTAGTTTTTTTTTTTTTTTTTTTTAAAGTAAAATACCTCGGCATATCGTGAAGGAACTTCAGCTTTTTCCACTCCGAAGCAAACTTTGCAAGGAGTAGCAGCAGCCATTTGCAACACGACTTGACCGACTCCCGATCCCAAGTCGACGAAAATATCATCTGAAGTGATTTCAATTTGATCTATCATCTGACAAATAAGATCGTACGATGTTTCCCCATACACTTCCGGAGAAAACGGTTCGTACTGATTTAGTTTTTCCGGATCGGTAACAGCTTGATTGTAAACCTGTTGCAATATGTGCCTCAATAAACCCCTAGACGGATACTTGTTAAGTCTAGCAGCTGGTAAAGAAGTTCCCTTTTCCTAAAAAAAAAAATTAAAATTTTTATTAAGCCTTCAAGTTTTAAGCGGGGGGAAGGGAGGGGGGCACACGTTCACAATAAAATTAATTCCTTATTTTAGGAAAATTAAAATTTCATACGAAAGTTATTTCCGCTAAATTTAATATGTTAATTACTTCATGTTGGAAAATGGAAACTTTTCATGCCCCCCAATTTAATTTTCCTCAAATATCTTTACAAATTAATAAAAAAATAGTTAGTTTCCTTTAAATTTTTTACGGACCATATAAAAAATTACAAAAAAAAAAAAAAAAAAAAAAAAAAAAAAAAAAAACTTTTATTATTGTGTCAAATGTAAAAGAGAGAGAGAGAGAAAAAAAAGGATTTTAATGAAAAAGGGATTGGAAAGAATTATCGATTTTATTGAACGACAGACAACCAACCAACCAACCCTCTTATAATTAAATCCCCCCCAAAACTATTAAATCAAGTCAGTAAATGAATGATTTTTTTCATTTTTCAAATGTATATTTTTACGATATCAGAGTCACTACGATTTACAATCAGAGTTTTCATAAAAACTTTTCATTGTTTTCTTTACGTTTAATTTGTCGTTTTCGTATACTTTTTTATAAGTCAAAAAAATGTAACGAATTTAAAAAAAAAGTTGCACAAATATGTACGTAATAAATAAATAAATAAATAAATTGTTTACCCTTTGACGACGTGATATGATGAACATCACAAACGTAAAATTTTTTTATTTTATTTTTTTTCTTTAATAAAAGTGAAAGTTTCGTTTAAATTTTCCCCAACCTAAGATGAGTTATTTACGTAATACGTTTGAACCTCTAACGTCATTCTTTTTAAAAAAAAAAAATTACTCCACGCTTACGATTGTAAAAAATTTAAAAGACCGAGGAAATAATTGAAAAGCGGTGCGAGTCACTGTTTTTTTAAAAAAAAAAAAAAAAAACCG
This sequence comes from Pediculus humanus corporis, assembly GCF_000006295.1. Lineage (NCBI taxonomy): Eukaryota > Metazoa > Arthropoda > Insecta > Psocodea > Pediculidae > Pediculus > Pediculus humanus. The sequence continues at coordinate 211,925 of NW_002987823.1, forward strand.
TGAAAATTTTACAGGGAACAAAATTTCCCATTTTAGTGCAATGCACACTCTCTAAAACCGTTAGATTTATACATTGGCTTTTTTTTTAATTTTTTTTTTTTTTTTTTTTTTTTTTTATAATTCTTTGTCTGATGCATTTAAAAAAATAATTTCATAAGTTTAAACCTATTTTTCCATATAATTTTCCTTTTTCCTGTGAAAATTTATTTTAATAAAATTAAGTAAATCATACATTCAATTAAAAATTACGAACCATAAACATATTACTACAAATTTTTAAATTTCAACGATTTGTCTTTGATTTCTGACAAAAAAAAAAAAAAAAAAATTTAAATTAATATATTTTTATCGCTCTCCGTGAGTTATGGAGAGGGGAGGGGAGGGGGAGGGAAATAAATAAATAAATAAACACATCACCTTTGTGCTCTTTCTTTTAAACACCGATTTATTGATTTAGGTATCGATCTATATAGCACAAAGAAAAAAAAATTCCCAAGTACGAAATACATATTATAAATTGAAATTTTTTTTTAATCGAAAAGTTACTTTTTCTCTCAAAAGTTGTTTTGTGCAAAATTTCTCAAGGTGATTTATGCAATTGCAATTGCAATTCGAATTCGATCGACCGCGATTCGCGCACCACCTTCAAACTTGGCTCGTGTTATTTTAAACGTAACATTTTCACATATTAACGAACGTATAAAAAATGTTGTTGTTTAATTATAAATATTATAAATTAAAAAGAAAAAAAAAAAAAAAGAAAAAAGTAACGTAGAAAATTATATAAGATTCTCTTATGTCATACATCCGCTCTCATCTTCAATCCGTTCAAAATTCATTCGAAATTTTTTTATAAAAACGTTTTCCGACGAGAAAGAAAATAAATCTAGAATTTTTTTTTTTTTGAGGAGGAGCATGGTACTACCTGGCAGGAAATCGATCGATGTTATAAACCTGAGGGTTTGAATACTACCCTTATTAACAAACAATATTTACGAAAGAGAAGACGTGCTCAAAAGTCTCAAAGACAAATCATTATTTGTAAAAGAAAAAAAAAAAAAATGGCAACTTTATAAACTTTTTAAATAAAAAAAAAAAAACTTTAAAAAAGAAACATTTTTGTTTCCAGGGTTACGATGAGAAAAATCGATATAATCCTATTCATATTTTCTTCATATAGAAAACATATATTTAAACATTCTTTCACACATACCTACAAACACGTAAAGGTTTTCGAAAATCGAAAAATTATAAAATTGCATCATTCGAATTAAAAATTTTCGAAAATGTTCGAAAACACAAAACAATTCTTCGAAATTTTTTTTTTTTTTTTTTTTTTTTTTTTTAGAATAACAAAAACGTAAAAATAGTTTTTTTAAAATTTTTGAAAGGGGGTTTTTTTTTAAACTTTTTTTGTTGGCCGTTAAAAAAAAAAAAAATGCCCCCCCAATATATTTAACTTTTGATTTTTTTTTGAAAAAAAAAAAAAAAAAAAAAAAAAACGGCTCCCAATTTAAAATGCATAACATTGAATGTAAAAAAAAAAAAAAAAAAAAAAAAAACCAAGCTAGCTCACGCTATTAAGTGAGAAGGAAAACAAACAACGTTTGTACACAAAATGGTGAAGATAAAAATAGGTCACAAGGCCTCAATTAAATAAACTTTTTTTTTTTTTTTTCTACTGTTTTTTTTTTTATACGCGGTGAATTTTCTCTACGTACAAACACTTTTACGTTTTAAAATTATTATTTTCCTTCCCCTCCCATCCCCCCTTTTTTTCCCACCTCAATTTATTTCATTTTACATTTTATTAAAAAAAAAAAAAAAAATACTATTATTGAATGCCAGCTTAGTTTTTTTCTGTTTTTTTCCACCCATTTTAAAAAAAAAAATAAAATAAAATAAAATAAAATAAAATGAAAAAGAATTTCCCGATTTAAACTTTTTTAACATCACACCCCATTTAAATAAACAAGTTGTCGTCAGACTGTTGACCCATTTATTATTATCATTGTTAAAGGTCTTTTTTTTTTCAAAAAAAAAAAGAAAGAAAATTCAAAATCCTCAAAACATTTTCGACGTAGATTTTTTTTTTTTTTTCCTTTTAGTATTCAATTTAAAATTACTACGCAAGGTTGTGCAAAGATGTTTTCAAATGGACAGATGCAATACAAAAAAAAAAAAAAAAAAACCGGAAATACAAAAGTATCAGCTGCCTACCGCCTTTTTACAAAGGAGACAAGACAAGACAAGAATTAGGAAGTTTTCTCTTCTCTTTGTAAATTCATTAAAGTTTCATTATAATTGTTTTCCCTTAATTAATTTAAATTTAAACCAGTGGTTTTACGGTAAATGAGTTAAATTTAGGAACCCGCCATCGAATCAACGTAGAAAAATTTTTTTTTTTTTTTTTTTTTTTGTATTCGAAAAACAGAAAATAAAAAAGTTTTCAAGAATTTTTTTTCTGTTTTAGATATAATTTCCATTGTTTTTACAACTCGACTACTCTTATAACACGTATATAATTATTGTGTTGAGAGTGAAAGTCATGGTCTGTGCAATCAATTGTTATTACAATGCATTTTAGGTCAATAACCTAAAGTAACACAAGTAAAATTATTTTTATATATATACACACACACACACATCCGTTTGTTAATATTTACATTTTATTGCAGATTTATTTTGTAAACAGTAATAAGTTTGACCCTGATCTTTATTTTTATAAAAAAATTTTAACAAATTACTCAACCAATAAAAAATGTTCATCCCAAAGTGCTTCCTTTTTTTTTGTAACTCTTTAAATCGATACCAAAGAGAAAACTAATTCAATATCAATCCTAATTAGACTTTTAAGTAATTTTAACACCCATGTACATAAATAGTAATGCAATTTTAATAGAATCGAAAAAAAAAAACAAAAAAACATTTTAGTCGAGCGGTATTTAATCACAAAAAAAAAAAAAAAAAAACAAATTAACAGCCTTGACAAAGAATAAATGCCGCATATACACACAATTGATAAGGCTCAAGGTTCTCTCTCTCTCTCTCTCTCTCTCTCTCTCTCTCTATTGAAGATTTTTTTTTGTGGTGGGTTGGGCAAACGTTAAAATTGCACGTATTTTTTTTATGAGAGTATTATTACCCAGACGCGCCTGTGTCAAAAGGTGGCCAATGTTTTATTTACCTTTTAAACTCTCACATTATTTATTTCCGAATGTAAAACGTACAACACAACAATCTGTCATTGTGCAATATTGAGTAAGTGATATTAACATTGGAAGAGACTTGATTTACAACATAAACGAATTTTATATGTATATAAAAAATATTTTTTTTTCACTCACCAATTGAACTATGCTGTCGATGGCTCTGTTGAATCGATCACATAGACTCCTCATACTATCGTAGCTGTAAGTGAGTAAAAAAAAAAATTTATTAGTTCATTCATCAAACAAAAATTATAATCTAAATAGTATTAAAAATATGATTACCTTTTCGTATCGTAATCAGCTAAAATATTATTTTCTAAAGGTAATTTCAATTCGGGAATATCTTCACACACCCATCTGAAAGAAAAGAAAAGAAAAAAAAAAACAAAATTAATTTTAAAGCATTGATAAAAACATAAAAAATTACTATGAGGAAATCATGGGAAAAAGTGTTAACACGAGTAATTTTTTGGGGGGAAAATGGTTTTATAAGTAAATAGATTTGACCGATAATTTAATTAACTCGTACTTGAGTCAAACAAAACTCAATGAAATTGGATTAAATAACAAACCCCTTCTGTTGTACGCGTTTCAGGGTTGAATCAATGTTTTGTACAAAACTCCTCAAGTCGACAGTTAACCTTATTTTACTACGTCACCGCAATTTTTTTTTTATTTTCCCCCCTCCCCCCTACCGAACAAATTTCAAATATTCGTGAATTTAATTTAAAAAATTAAAAAACTTCATAAAACTACACGAAATCAAATTTGATACTATGAGGCTTTTACCCTAAATAAATACGGGAAAAAATTAAAAACCTTTTCGAATTGAATTACTATTTAAAATAAAAAAATTTTTTTCACCTTGAAAACTTTAGAATTTTTGTCGATAATAAATATTATTTTAAAAGATACTCCTCCGATTAGTTACCTGTGTCACTAATTTTATTTTTCAAAAAAAAAAAAAAAAAAAATACTATACGTTTCTGAAAGCGTGATTTCAGGAAAAAAAAAAAAAACCGTTTCATTAAACTTGCATTATTTGATCTCATCTTCAAGGTTAAATTAAACATTAATTTTTGATGCAAGGTAGTATATGTACACACACACAGCCTTCTATATTTATTATAAGAACTCACATGATTCACACATCAAACCTCGTGGTAATTTTTTTAATCGAAACTACTCCTTGGAAGTAGAATTTCAAAAAAAAAGGGATTTTAATTTTTTTTAAATTTTTTTTTGCTGAAAATGTACAAATTGTGAATTATGCGATTCCATTTAAATTTTCTTTCGCGAAAGGAATTCAAATGTCACAACTCAAATCAAGCTTAATTTTAACCATAAATTTTTTTTACTCTTTATCGAGATCAAACCGCATTTAACTTAAACATTATTTGTTGTTAATATTTTCACTTTTACTTTTAACTTTTTGATTTCTCTCATTGTTTCCATGGTTTTAATTTTAAGTTACCGACAGAAATAGTTGTCGATGACACGCAAACTTCCTTTTCGGTACGAGAATTTGTAATTGTCGAACGAATATATTTACGCTTATTTAATTTAAAACTATTACAGCCGTTAAAAAAATTAAAATTTGATTTCATAAATAAAATTAATCGGTCACCATTATTTGTTTTACGCAGCTAACTAACTGTACGGCTATAAACTACCTTTTATCTTCCATAATATAATTAATTATCATTTTCTTAAAATCTACAATTAAAATTAATTGCTTGTTAAATCGTTTTGACACAATATTATCCTATGAGCTTTCCACGTTATTAATGGTATTTAATTATTATCTTGTGAAAGTTCGCAATAAACCTTTTCATTAAAATCTTGGGAAAACGATTAAAACGAAAATAAAATAAATAATATTCATATTTAAAGTTTAAAAAAAAGGTGAGATGCGAAAGAAGAGGGTATACAAGTTTCCGGCAACTTTCAAAATCAAACTGCGAAAAGAAAATTAATATAAATCGAATAAGAAAAAGGTATATAATAGGTAATAATAGTAGCACACGCTATGCGATGCTTGGAATTTCTATAAAAGAATTTTATAGTTATATAACAAACCAATATAATCTGAAAAACTAGAAACTTGTTAAAATCTCCCTTATCTTCGTGAAAATTTTTAACCTGTTGCAACGAAAAGAAAAATCGTACAAGAAAAATTTCCATCTCGAGCCTAGAATTTTTATTCTCTATAAAAATTTTATTTAAGAAAAAAAATCAACGCTTAAATAATAACAACTGGGTAATATTTTGACGAAGATTTTCCTATTTTTGTAAATATTTCTTTTCTTTTAGTTTGACAGCACTAATTAAGAGTTTCATTCTATTTTTTAAAAATTAGGAAAATCGTAAAAAATTTTTTAAAGTATTGTTATCAAGTATAACAAGTAGTATCCAACACAGGTGTATTGATTGCATTTATGCATCCATCTTGCAAAATTTATAATAATAAAAAACCTAAGATTATAAAGTAAATTTTATGGTCATAATTAAAAACCTGATAAACAACTCTTATGAAATTTACTAAATGTGAACCCACGTTTTTAAAAAAAAAAAAAAAAATTTTTTTAATACGAATAATTTGCACTCTGTTGTTGCATAATCCCCCGTAAGACAAGAATTTATTCAATGTGCCTACACAAAAAAAAAAAACTAAACAAAAATTTTATTCTAATAATAAATTTAAAATAGATTAATGATAATATTTTATTACGAATAAAATTCACTTTTAATTTTAAAAAAAATGATTTTCGAGTTTCTGATTTAAAAAATCGGAACATAAAAAATTCTCATTTTTCCTATAAGGCAATTGACCATTTAAACTAAATTAATGAATGCTTTTTATATAAATCAATTTATCAATTTATGTAATTGCGGTTCATTTTTTTAATGGATCCTTTCTGTTATATATTGGCAGTTGAAAAAAAAAAAAAAAAAAAAGAAAAAAACAATAGCAAATAATTTTAAAAGCCATTTCGTGTGCTAATTAAACCGATAAGTTTTAAAAAAATATGTCAAGACCCACATACTCGGTCACATTACACAAACATACTCTAATTTATTATTGTGTTTACACGTTGTGAATAAGCTGCCAGGCGGTCATCATTATTTTTAAAAAAAAAAAAAAAAAAAAAAGGTATAAAACGAATATAGAATCAATACTTTTAATGTCGAACAACGTACTCAACAATGGGACGGAGTCTGCGTGACCTTAAGCAGATCAATATGAGGTCATCGTAGGTCAACGAGTGAGAAAAAAAAAATTTTTTTTTTTTTGCATCGCAGACCGACTAAATTTGAACGTGGTAAACATATTCGAATATACGTATCTGCAAGTTCGGCTACATTTTAAAAACCCGAAAACTCGTTCAGAAAATAATTACGTTTAGACGAAGACTCTCAGTAACTCCCACGAGTCACGGCTGGTTGTTGCACTCAGTCTTCCTCAAACTGTCTTAAATTTTACATTATCAACTCATTTTGCCCGCACTAGTTCAATTCTTGCTTGCTTGCTTGTTTGTTTGTTTGTTTGTTTGTGGGGCAATGAACGAGCTTTATTAAACGTAAAAATGCGCTCGTGAATTTTACTCGAAAGTTTAACACGTCGAACGTTTTACATTTTTTGCGAATTTTTTTTTTTTTAAATAAAGAAAAATGTATATTATTTACCTTATTGTTTCTACGATTTCCAAAGCACCATCATGCTTATCTTTGTCTTTATCCTGAAACAAAAAAAAAAAAAAATAAATAAATAATAAAGCAACAAGATTTTTAACATTAATTAAAAAAAATTTTTTTTCTTTATTTATTCAACAGGTAATTAACTTAATGAAAACAAACAAACAAACAAAAAAAATAAAATTTTGTTCAATCGAAATAAATTTTTAGTTTATATATAAACGATACGAAAATATTAATTATTTACAATAATTTTCCAGAAAAGGTACAAAACATTTTAAATTTTATTTTAATTACGTGAGGTAGTAATTATTAAATAGGTGACTTGATTTTAAATACTGAACAATTTTAAAAGCTTTTTTTTATAGCAACAAAAATACTCAATTTACGAATAATTGCTTTAAAATTTGCGTTTGTTAGCAACATAGTAAAAAATTTAAATTTAAATAAATAACAATTTTTCTGCTGTAAATATTTATTTAAAATAAGTTCTTAAAAAAAAAAAAAACCTTCGGAATATGAAGAAAAAATAAACCATGTTTTAAAATTAAAAAATATTTATAAAATATATATATTAGATTGTGTAAAAAATTTTTTAAGATTTCTTGTGAGAAATGTGGGGTGATTAACAATAAGTAAAAAAAAAAGCAGCTGTTGCAATAATAATCCAAAGAAATTTTTTTTTGTAAAGAAATCCACTACTTATTTACCTGTGAACTTCATTTCATTAATATTTATTTACCAAGTATAAATTTTGTAAAGTGCAAGTTAATTTAAATCAAAGCAAAAACGTTACCAAAAACATATAAGAACTAAAAATAATTTTTTTCCTATTTTATGAAAAATTTAAATTTACTAAAACACTTAAAATAATATAAAACAAACAACTTTTAGTTAATTTTAATTATTTGAAAAAAAAAAAAAACCATTATAGAATTAAAAATATTTAGTTTATAAGTAATTAATAAATTATTACATAACTTGAATATTTTAACGTACAAAAACACAAATGCAATAAATTACAATAAAAAAAGGATTTAAAGTTTTTTTTTTTTGTTAGAAAATTATTATTAGAAAAACAAGACTTGGAACCAATGATAACAAAAAAAATAATAATAAATCAATTTTATATATTAAGCTAAATAAAATAATAAATTTTATTTTAAATTCTACTGTCCTCTAATATATATTACTAACAAACAAAAAAAACTTTAAACAAATAATTATTAATCTTGAATAAAAATAAAATAAATAAATCTTTTTAATGGATTTCTTATAATTTAACCACACAATCAATTAATACTTTTAATGTTAGAAAATTTATCTTAAAATTTATTTTGTTAAAATAATAATAAAAATTTTATATAATTTTTTATGATATAAAATTTTCTATTAA
>NW_002987823.1:220682-228336 GCF_000006295.1 Pediculus humanus corporis
AGAATTTATTTTATTTTATTAAATTAAAATTTATTAAAATTAGTAGAATTGATTTTATGTATAAGTTTAATTCCCTGTTAATTATAATATTATAATGTATAATAATATATAATTATATTTGTTTGTTAAACTTAATTAAATGAAATTGGCATTTATTATAATTCAAAAAAAAGCTTAAATTATTGTAAAAAATCACAATTTAGCTTGAATAACAAGTTACTGTCAAATGTTCAAAAAGAAAGGTCATGGGAGTTCATCAGTAAATACAGCAAATATTAAGGACCAATTTATCCGTGGATCAAACTTAATAACCGTCTACGTAAAAGCATTTAGTGTAAGTTAAATTGAATTCTATATAAAAGCTACCAAAATAAAAGTTATACACGAGGCTTTACATTGAAGAATACATTTTTTTTACAAACGCATACTTTTGAGAAAAATATCTAGAAATAAAAGAACGCTTACCGAGCCAGAGCCTCCTGAAAGAGGCCATGTATAAACAACGGGTTCAGCACCCGCAGGACTATGTAAACGCAGTTCCATTTTACTGAGGTAATCCACTAGTTTTATAGCATTCTTTAAACCAAAACATAACAAATGTTTCACTCTTCGAACCTCACAAATGGCATTTTAAAACGCCCGTTCGCGTAAGCTCACCACCTCACTTCACGCCATTTTGGAACGGTCGTTGTTCTCTCTACAAAATGGCAGAACAATTTTTCATCGCGCATCAAAACTGCGCAGGTTTACCAACACGCATGCCGTTTAAATTTTTGCTTTAACTTCATAGTATAATTATATAAAATATATTTAAATTTATATTTTATTAGTTTAAATAAAATTCATTTATAAGAAATTTTTTGTAACGACAATTATAACATATTATAAATAAAAACATTTTTACCTCGAAGGAATTTATTACCTCGTGAATATATTTATTCAAAAATTATATTTACTCCATAGATACTTTTCAATCTTACATTAAAAATTAATGAAGAACAAAAGTAATTCATGAAGTTTTTTTAAAAAATTAATTTTGTTTTTCGTTATTTTTTGCTTTTTTATGTATTAATCGAAGATGATAGATATACTGACATTAATTTCCAGTTAAATTGCATTAAGTAGATTAGTGAATGAACGAAAAGTACTTTTCATTCAAAAATTCAATTAATTTGCAATGCTACTACATTTAACTAATAACTTACTTTATATACTCTATGAAAAAAATGTTTTTTCCCTTTTTGAATTGAAATTTTCTGAGTGTTAAGAAAATTCTTTTAAAAAATTTAATTGAGAAATATTATTTATTATTTAGAAAAACTTAAATTGTTTCTCAAAAATATGCAAAGGGGTTCACGTACGTTTCTAGTATTGTATAAGTATATTTTGTTTTATTTATTTTAAAAAATAATTAATAAAAACATTTCTGAAGTAATAATTATAGATTTTGATTAAATTTAAAAAATTGACTTCAGTCTTGCGGTACTATGAAATATGTAAAAATAATATACAAAAAAATAAAAAGAAACTATGTGTGAAATTACAAAAAACTTTATTTTTTGTAAAAATTATTTCGGTATCACTTTTTTATTTTTTTTACTGTTTACTTTCTTCGTCAAAACTTTTTTTTTGGATACAGGCAAAACTTTTTTATTGGCTTTAGTTTTTTTTATAATCTTAGATTTTTGTTTCTCTAAATAGTTTCCTAATAACAATAATGCTTTTTTGTAAGTAACTTCATATTGCTCTAATTCTTCGACTTCAAAGTTAAAAACGTCTACTGAATTTTTCCCAGCAGCAGATACCATTTTATTAAATGACGTCACCTAAAAGCAGTAATTTTTTTAAAAAGACAAAATTTACACAAAATAAAAAAAAAAAACAAAACAAAAAAGTGTTATATTTATTACTTCTTTCGATGTAAGAAATGCTAATGAATGTCCTTCTTTCCCGGCACGACCAGTACGACCAATTCTATGAACGTAGGTTTTGACAAATTTAGGACAATCGTATGAAACAACATATTTCACATTTGGGATATCAATACCTCTGGCCAACGCGTCAGAACTAATTAAACTGAAATAAAACATAATACCCATAATAGTTATGTACTTAATGATGAAATATTAATGATACATAAAAATTTAAGCAAAAAATAACTTACATATCTACTTTGCCATTTTCAAAATTTTGCAGAATACGATTCCTTTTGCTCTGCACTATGTTTGCTGATAATTGTTGCACAGTATATTTCTTTTTACACAGTTTTTTTAAAATAAAAGCTAATTTAAAAGTTGCAGCAGAAGAGTTGACGAAACATAAAATATTTTTCCAAGATTTGCTTATTAATAAATGATGCAACAAAAGTGGCTTATTTACTTTCGAACAAACAGTGTAATATTCTTTCAGTTCAGCAGGTGTAGTATATTTACCAATAAATTTTGATTCATCATTATTATCTAAAAATTGAAAATATTTTAAACATAACATACAACAGATTTTTTTTTTTTTAAAAGTTTCTTTTTAATAATAATTTACTTACTTTTTTCTGTTGATTTACCAGATTCGACCACCGATGTAAAAAGTCTAGGATGAAATAATCCCAAAGCTTGAAGTTTTTCAGGATCTTGAGATAATGTAGCAGAAAATAATAGCTTGTTAGGAGGTCTTTTTTGATTTAAAATATTATTGTAACTTACTATCGGAGCTTGATATGATTTGCAGCATTCTGAAAAAAAAAAAAAAAATTAAAATTAGAACAGAGTTTCATTAGTTTTAAAAAATTTTAAAAAAAATTAAATACAACCTGAATTTATATATTTGTTAAGATGATACAGCCAGTCATTTTGAACATTTTCCATGACCCTATCAGCTTCATCTATGACCAAGTATTTTAATTCGGAGAAATTCAATTCGTTTGTTTTTGTCAAATGTTCTACCAGTCTACCGGGAGTGGTTACTATTATATCTGTTAAAGAATGATAATTTCCTAAATCATCTGAAAGTAAAATGAAAAATTATTTCTTCCAAAAAAAAAACAAACAATATTTTTAAGATATGTCATTTAAATAAGTATATATTCTTAAAAATAAAATTTATAAATAAATAAAGACTTTAATTGTTGATTTTTAAAAATAAAACACTTACCAAATTTATATAATAAATTTTGTTCTGCAGTAAAAGATCTTTTAGGGGTAAGCAAGAGTACTTTAAGATCAGTTGGTTCAGCATATGTTTCAAACACTTTAAAAACTTGATTAGCTAAATCTTGAACTGGTAATACTACAAGTGCTCTTATTTTGGGAATAATTCTCTTGTACAATACTTGCAATATTGGCAGAACAAAAGCAAGAGTTTTTCCACTTCCTGTTGGAGCAGAAACACAAATATCATTTGGCCATAACAAATATGGCTTTCTTTCGTTTTCTAAAACACATGGAATGACTTGATGTTGAACTGTAAAAAAAATTTAAATGAAAGAAAAAATAAGTTAAAATGCAATAAATTAATTTTCAATGAAGGAAATCCAATTTTAATACAAATAAATTTTCTATGGAAAAACAAACCTGGAAAAAAATGTGTTATTCCATTAGCTCTCAATTTATCAATAAAAATTTTATCTAATCCTGAAATAGAATCTATTGTGTAATTTAAATTTTTTAAATCTACCGAAACAACAGATGGATTTGATAACCAATCTGGAAGTTTTCTCTTGACTTTTTTTTTATCGTTCATGCAAGCATTTTTTAATATAGTAAATGCATTTTGATTTTCAATGCCCTTGTTTGATATTTCATCTGATGCTTCATTTAAATCATCATTGGGGTGAGCAGCATTTGATTCATTTTCATTTACCTCTAATTTACTTTCATTTGATTCTATTGGGCTATCTAAACTGGAAGACTTTTTTTTTTTCTTGGCATCTGCATTATTATCAATCTCAGTTGTTTTATCATCATCTTCTATAATACTTTCATTATTATGTTTTCTTTTTTCTATTTTCTTCAAAAGTTTTTTTTTTATCTTTTCAGAATAATTAAGGGAACTTTTTGTGTCCTCATCTTCTCCAGTATATCTAGAAAAAATAATAAATATTTTTTACAAAATAAAAGTTTCATTTAAATGCAACATTGGCAATAATAAATAAACATTATAATATACATTCAATATCATAAAATTATTTTCACAGTTTAAGTTGTGGTATTCATTGTAATAATAATTTTTTTTAAGAAATTAAAAGTTTACAAAGTAAATTTTAAATAATATAATATTATTATAATAGTAAATGGGTTGTTTACATAAAATAAGAAAACATAACCTCAATCGTCCGACAGTAATACATAAAAATAAACTTTAAAAAAAAATTATAATTATTAAATTATAAAATTTTAAATTTTAAATATTTAGTAAATATACCTATTAATTTGAAAAAGCTCCATTGAGCCCAATTAAATAACATAAAAATTAATGCTAACTTTCTATCACGTTTTTTTCTCTCTATGTACTTTCTTTTACAGTGGCAGCAGAATTGTCTTCTGCTTTTAACCGATTCGAATGATAATAAAAAAAGGCGGGAAGTTATTATTAAAAACGAGTTTCTATATTATTTATTTTCAAAAATTAAATTAAAATTTATTTATTAAAGAGGATTTCTAATAACCGTTTTAAGTAAGTTTTTTTTTCCTTCATCACTTAATAAAATTTTATTTTTAAATAATTTGATTGCGTAACATTAATTAATAACTTAAATAATTAAATTCATCATACAAAATGCTTCAAGTTTTCATTTATGCTGTTTATACTATAAAACGTCCAAAATTATATTTACATTTTGTTTATTATTTGATAAATTATTTATATGATAAATTAATTAATTTTACATAATTTTTTAAAATCTTTTCGTTGTATAAATAAAACAATATGTTAACGACTTTTTTTGTTTTGTGGAAACATTTCATATGAATAACAGATATAATACATGTTTACATTATAAATTTAATTTCTAAAATTCGGTTACTGTTATTTATATTACATATTTTATTATAAATAAATGAAAAATTTATTTATAATAAATATGTACAATGTATTACAATTCATCATTTTAAATCTTCCTGCAGAAATATAAAAACAATTGACAATATTTTATAATTTCTAAAACATTTTAACACATTACACACTTTTAGATAAAATCAATTAAATTGATTAAAATTGTATAAAAGTTTATCATAAAAAAAAAAAACAAAACAATAAACAATAAAAAGTTATTAAACTGTTGAAAATAAATACAAAATTTAAAATAAAAAATCGGCAGTAAAATAAAATTACACCAATGTTAAGGACGGAAGGTTTTTTTTTTTTTTTTTTTTTTTTTTTTTAATAAAAAAAATAAATAATAAAATTAATTTTAAGTAACAAAAATAAATAATGTGATTTTATTACAAAATGCATTATTTGAATTATTTACAAAATAAAACTTAATGTCAACAACAAAAATTATTTAATTAATTAAAAAAAAACTTAATGATATGCACAGTAATGCATTTTTTATATTAATTAAAACTCTTATTTTGTAAAAATACAAACTACTCAATAACTTTAATTCTTTCAAATTTCAAAAACAAAAACAAAAATTTTATTTTAAATATCATTAAAATTAAATTTTAAAAATAAAACACAACAAAAACAAAACTTTTATTTATTTATTTTATTTTATTACTTTAATGTTTCTTTTTACACTAATTAAAAATTATGTCTGTGCAAAATGTTTATTTTAAATAATAATAATTAAATTTGATTGTGATATTTAAATTAAAATTAATTAAAATATTAACCTTGCATTATACAATTTTTCAAAAACATACTCTTTACATGTTCTTCTGTTTAATTTTTTTTACAATAATTATAAAAATTATTATTATATTTAATTGATATTATTATTTTATAATTGAAATATATTTTTTATATAACATTTTTAATTATTAAGAGTTTTTTTAAAAAGAAGCACTAAAAACAAAAAATTGATATAAAAACCGTTTCAACTGTTTTTGTTTACTTTAAAAGAAAATAGTTTTGAATTTTCACTAAAGATGTCAGGAGGTGTAACCTATAATTTATAATATATATTTTATAATATTAATTTTATTAAAAAATAATTTATTAACAAGGGGGGGGCATGAAAACTTATTGCAAAAGTTGAAAAATAATTTTTTTTTTATGTGATTATGTTTAATTTCATTATGAGATCGAATCGTGTAATATTGCCTTAAACATTGCCTACAACTCTTTAGATTTGTAATTAAAAAAAAAAAAATTTTCCATTGTAAAGAAAAGAACAAAACAAAACAAAAAAAAATTATTTTTAAGATAAAAAAAATTGTAAAAAATCAAATAATTTTTGTTCAGACCGGTTAATGCCACGACAATAACAAAATACAAAATAATTTCAATTTATAAAAATTTATTAATAGAAAAAAAATTAATTAACATTAAAATTTATAATTTTTTTTTTTTTAAATAAAATGTTAATAAAAACAAAACAATATTTTTTTTGTTATAATAATAATAATAAATATCATTATAGTTAATAATAAATATATTTTTTACATAAAAATTTAAATTTGTGCCATCAAAAACCAAAAAAAAAAAAAAAAACATTTATGTATATATATAATTTTTCCCCATTAATTTTTTTTTTTTTAAATAAAAACAACCTAATAATAATAATACCTATGCTAAACAATTGGTCTGTGAGCCACATAAATTTTGCTCAAAATAATAATAATAAGAATAATAATAATTTAAAAACATAAAAACCGTTTTAATAAAATACTATTGTCAATTTATTTAAACATAACATTTATAAAATTTTAATAATTTTCATATGATAATAACGTGATATCGATTCTTTAAAAAAAAAAAAAAAATTCAATTGCAACGTTTTTATTCGAAAGCCAATAAAAACATAAAATAATAATAATAATTATTGATTTTATTATTATTATTATTATTAATATGTAATAAATATGCTTAAATATCAATTTTATTAAATATATATATATGGCAACACTAAATTATTAAATTCTTAATTTTAATTTATTTTTCGCGTATCTAAAAAATTTATTTATTTATTTTTTTTTGGATAAATCATAATTAATTTGACATTTATTTATTTATTTATTTTTATGATAAAAAATATTAAAAAAATAATTGAGCTTAATCAAATTTATTATTATTATTTTTCTTCTTCTTCTTCTTATTTATTTATTTATTTTTTATTTTTTAATAACAGGAAATAGAACCTTAACTTATTATTTATTTTTTAAATTACTTTTCCATAAGTTGATCTTAAATTTTTTCATATTAAATCATTTTATTATTATTATTATTATTATTATTATTATTATTTATTAACACGTAATAATAATTTCGAAATAAAAATTTTTCAACTATTATTATTTTTATTTTTATTTTTTTTTTACAATTACACGCAGCTTTTCGACATAAAATTATTAATTATTATTATTTATTATTATTATTATTATTAATATTCAAATTTTTCTGAGCAAATGCTTATTATTTATTTATTTATTTATTTTATATTAATTCGTCTGAAAATTAAATAATAAAAAAAATAATAATAATAATAATAATAAAA
>NW_002987822.1:0-17500 GCF_000006295.1 Pediculus humanus corporis
TAAGTAAATAATAATAATAATAATAATAATAAATAATAATAATAATAATAATAATAATAATAATAATAAAGATAATAAATAATCATGAAAAAGTCGAAAGAAACAAAAAAAAAAAAAATTAAAAACTCGAATATGCATTTAAAAAAAAAAAAAAGTCTATTTTCACGTCGTCGAATTTAATGAAATTAAATGAAATCTGCTAAAAAAAAAAATAATAATAATAACGTGATGATGAATGTAATAATAATAATAATAATTATTGAATCTATCACCACCATCACCATCATCATCATCATCATCATCATCATTAACACAATCACCATTCGCCATTCACACGCAATTCACTTTCTGCAATTTTTAAACGTTTTCTTCTTTCACACGTGAAAATAAAATAAAATAAAAAGAAAGAAAGAGAAAGAAAATAGAGAAAAGAAAAAAAATAAATAAATGAACGAACGAAAATAAAAAAAAATGAAACAAACAAAATGCCGGAAATTAATAATGATAATAATTTTTTTTTTTTTGTTAAACAAATGTAAATTTATTTATTTTATTTAAAATTATTTAATTATTTAAAAATTCCTACTAGACGAACGGCATGCTTCAGCTCCTCTAAAAAATAATAATAATAAATAATAAATAATAATAATGAAAAGAAAATAATAATAATAATAATAATAATAATAATAATAATAATTAAAATGATTGGAGCAAATAAACAATATAAAAAAACTAATGATGGCAAAAAAAAAAAAAAAAAAAGAAAACATGGACGACAAACATTAAAAAGAAAAAAAATTTTATTTTTCTATATTTCTATCTCAAAAGATGCTCACAAATTTCAAATTTAAAAAAAAAAAATTGCGCGGGAAATTACTAGTCACGTGATAAAATTTGAAAAATGGAAAAAAAAAAGAAAGAAAAAAAAGGAGTTTGTTTTGTTTGATGCTTATTTGGGGTGGGAGTGGAAGTGGGGGAAGAGGGTGAGGCGGGGATATGTCGTTAACGCAAATAATTAAATAAACTTATTTAAAATAATATTAATAATAATAATAATAATTAAATTTTAAATTTGGAAAAAAAAAATTATTTATCATGTTTCGAACGATAAAAATGTCGATGTTTGAGATTATCCAATTATTTTTTTATTTTTTTTGGGGGGGAATTTCAATTCGGGGAGGATTTAATTAATCTTTAAAACGATTGTGTGTGATTGTTTAAAAAAAAAAAAAATTAAAATTTATGAATATTCGTTCTAGAAAATTCGATTAAAATGATGATAAGAATTAATTTTTTTTTTTTTTTTTTTACGTAAGTTAAACATTTCGGTTAAAATAAAAATAAAAATATTATCGGATTAAAAATGATGGTCGGATCGTTTATCGTCATCAGATTTTATTGTTGAATAAAATTTAAAAAATGAACGGACTCAACGATCCGACCAATCACGTCTATTATTTTAAAAAATAATTAACAAAAATTTTGGATTAGTTTTTTATACGTTTATCGCGTTCGATACGTATTTGATTATTTTGTAATACGATTTCTATTTTATTTATTTATTTATTTTTCCCCTCCACTTTTTTTTTTTTTTTTTTAAATTTTGGCAACAATGAAATACTAAAAGTTTTTTTTTTTTCCTCTTTTTTTTCCTCTTTTTTCTCTCTCCGCCATTTTTCATTTTTCCAACCTTTAACTCGTTATATTTATTATTTTATTCTCAAAAGAAAAATACAATAAAAAAAAAAAAAGGAATTTTCCAAGCCAAATTATTATTATTATTATTATCATTATTTAGAAAACCGTTTGTTTTCTTATTCGTTTCGATTTTTCGTTTAGTTTTTTTTTTTTTTTTTTTTATTTAAAATTTTATTGTTTGCGATTTTGACATTCTTATTGAGTTTCCCTTTCCCCCCATTTTTTTTTTATTCCTTAAGAGTTTTTCTTTTCTTTTCTTTTTTTTTCAAGAAGAAGAAGAAGAAGGACCTATTACGGGGGGGGGGGAAACAAAAGTGCATTCTTAATCTTTTATTATTATTATGTTTATTTTTTATTTTCTCGAGTGTATCTTTTTTTTTGTTTGTTTATTTGTTTATTGTCGAACCGAAAAAAGAAATCGTTTTGCAAATTATTATTATTATTATTAATGAATTTAAAAAAAAGAGGGGGTAGAGAGAGAGAGAGAGAGTAATTATTTCACAAATGACAATTTTTTAAAATTTATTTATTGATTTATTTTCGCGTTTGTCGAAACAAACGTCGTTTGTTTTTTATAATTTTTTATACAAACCGCCGCTCTCTTAACTATTTTATTATTATAATAAAAGTTTAAAAAATTTAACCAAAAAAAAAAAATTCGCCAATGTTTAAAAGGAAAAGTCAATATTGTAAATTGGAAAAACCGAAGAATAAAAATTCGAATGTGAGAACGAGAGAAAGAGAAAAAGAGAGAGAGAGAGATAGAAAGAGGGAAATTATTTAAAAATTTAAACAGGATGGAAAAGTATCCAGTAAAAAACGATTAATTTTAAACGAACAAAAAATAAATGGACCGTTTACTTTTATAAGTAATTAAAATTTATATCGAACGTTACAAATAATGTAAACCAAAAGGAAACGGAAATAACAGAAAATAAAAGAAAAAAAAAGAAAAAACTTTTTCCTTTTTTTTTTTTTTTTTTTTTTATAAATTAATTTTCTAAAATGGATTCCGATGTAATCCAAACTCGCTAATGCATTTTTTAAACTTTTTCTTTTTTTTTCTTTTTCCAGTAAATTTATAGCGAAACGATTAAACTAGTTTGTCGAAATAGTAAAAAAAAAAAGAAAAGTGGTTTAAATTTTTAAAAATGTATTAAAAATTTCATTAAAAAAAAAAAAAAAAAACTTTCCAAATGTTGTAAATAAGTATGAGTGTAAGTGCGTACGTGCGTGCGTTTTCGTGCAAACATTAATTGTAAACCATTTTGTTTTTTGTTAAATTCGAATATAGATAAAAAAAAATTATCAATTAATTAATTAATAAAATTTAAAAATAAAAATGGCACCGCAAATTTAAAAGAAAAAAAAAAAAGGCGACGAAAATTTTTTTCAATTTTCGCAATTTTCTCTCCATTTTCTTTTTATTTGACTCTCTCGGGGGGCATCGACTTCCTTTTTTTTTTAATTTTTAATTTTACTTATCATAAAATTGCGTAACGACCGGGAGAAAAAAGGGGGTGGAAAGGAGGGAAGAAAAAGTGCGTGTCGATTAATTTTTAATAATATCGATTTAAAAAAAAATACAAAATAAAATTGTTTTAAAAACTTCGCTATAAAAGTTCTTAGAAAAAAAAAATGTTTTTAAACTTTCGCTATAAAAGCTCTTAAAAAAAAAAAAATGTATATTTACGTATAAATTGTGAGCATCTTTTTCGAAAATCGGGAAAATTTTTTTTTTTTTTTAATTTTTATTTTTTGTGTGTGTGTGTGAAAAATTTTAAATTAAATTTCGCGCCAAAAGCGAGAGCGTATCGAACACGGGGTACATTTCCTGATCGAAACGAAATTGGGGAGGGGGGATGGGAGGGAGGGAAGGGAGGATGTACGTGAAATGACGATTCTTTGTTTTTTTTCAAGTATATAAACAAATGACCCATTTACAATTTTATTCTTATTTGCAAGAAATGAACCCCGAATAAAATTATTTGAAAATCTGCCCTCCTCTCCCCTGCCCCCCCCAAAAAAAAAAAATTATTACCCTTCGTCTTCAACGGATTTTTTTCCATTAAAAAAAATTATTTTCATAACATGATAATTAAAAAAAGTATTTTTCATAATTAATCACAATTCGAAAAAAATTTTTTTTTTCGAGGGAGTAAGAGAGGGGGAGGAGGAGTGCGTCGGTAAACGGGTGGGGAAGGGGGAGGGGAGAGTATAAATTAATTAATAAAGGTTATTAATTTTTTTAAATATATATATGTAAAATTTTTAAAAGTGCAATCAAGCAAATTTAAAAAAAAAAAAAAAAAAATTAATCATCGTGTTATGAAAAAAAGCTTCATACGTAGTTAACAATTCTCTTGATTATTATTATTATTATTATTATTATTATTATTATTATTATCATTATGATTTGTTTTTTTTCGAATAAGGTGTTC
The DNA here is from genome assembly GCF_000006295.1 of Pediculus humanus corporis. Taxonomy (NCBI): domain Eukaryota; kingdom Metazoa; phylum Arthropoda; class Insecta; order Psocodea; family Pediculidae; genus Pediculus; species Pediculus humanus. Next base: position 4,140 of record NW_002987822.1, read on the forward strand.
ATTATAAAAAACTTTATCGAATTATATAAATTCGTGATAAGAAAAAACATGTTAAATAAATAATAATAATAATAATAAAGCGTCATGATTATATTATTATGATACTAATTATAATTAATTAACGGTTTTTTTTTTCAAAGTAAAATTTAACTCTCGTTTAATTACAATATTATTATTATTATTATTATTATTATTATTATTATTATTATTATTATTATTATTATTATTTAGTCGTGGCATGTTTAAAAGTTATATTTTAATTATAACGAGAGTTTTAAAAAAAATATATTTTTTTTTAACGATAATAATACTAATGATAATAATAATTCTTTAACGAAGTGGAAATTTTGTGTTTTTTTTTGGGGAGGGGCGGGGAAGAGGAAGGGGGGACATGCAAGAACGATGTTTTTGTCTGTCGATTTTATATAACACAACCGACAGAACAAACTTAATGGGGAGCTTTTAATTTTTTTTTTTTTTTTTTTTTTTTTTCAAAACTAAAATGACTAAAAAAAATAATGAAAGAAAATGAACGAATGCAAATTTTGTTTATAAAAAAAATAATAATAATAATAAAACTAATAAATTTTTAATGTCGTTTCATCTACTATGCTTAACTTATGGTTGTTTTTTTTTTTTTTTATTAATTTTTTCATTGTTGGCAAGCTTCATTCAAGACTCTATTTTTTTTTTTTTTTCAAAATTAAGCAAAAAAAAATTCAATTCAATTCAATTCAATTTCAAATTATTCTACATAATTATTAACTATTAACTTTTTTTTTTAAATTTATTAAATTTATTAAATTAATTAATTAATTAATAAAAAAAAATTTTTAACGGGTTTTTTTGTACCATTTTGACTTCACTCAGGGATGATATCGAAAGGACGTACATGGTGATTCCCACCTCCACCGGTGTACCTGAAATAAAAGAGTACACCAAACCTATGTAAAGGGTTTTTTTTTTTTTAGTTTTATTTATTATCAATACCCTTTTAATTGAACATAATCATCATCATCATCATCTACATTATTATTATTATTATTAATAAAAAAAAAAAATTTTAAATCGTTTACGACGACCGTTGAAATGAACCCCGTGTCGATTTTTTTTTTTTTTAATAAGCTAAATAAATTCTTTCTTCTTTGTTTAAAACAAACAAGAAACTTATGTATATGTATTTATTTATGTATTTATTAATTAAATAAAACAAAATAATTAATAATTCTAATTAGTAATAAGTAGTAGTAAGTAGTAGTAGTAGTAGCAGGGTATAAAGAGAGCTGAGCTTAACACATGCCTGGAAGGTAATATTAATAATAATTATGTGATTTTTCAGTTAGCAATACTATTACTACTGTACTTTAATAATAATAATAATAAATAAATAATAAAATAAAATAAATAAAAGAAAGAACACCGGTAAGAAATTATCGTCGTCTGCTTAGAAAAAAAAAAAAAAAAAAAAAAAAAAAAACGTTCGAATTGGGAGGGAAAAAATATTTAAATTCCATATGGATTCCCATTTCGAACGTTTTTAAACTTGGAATGATTTCTCGTTAAAGATGATAAACCGGAAGTAAAGGGATGAATCAGGATTGTAACGAGGGAGGGGAGGGGAGGGGAAAAAGGAAATGTAACGATGAATATGATGAATTCATTCCAAGTTATCGAATTTTTTTTTTCTTTTTTCTTTTTTTTTAACGATTCATCGATCGCGGCATTTAAATATAAATAAAAATAAATAATAATAATAATAATAATAATAATAAAGAGCAAATTAAAAAATAAAAAGAAAAAAAACAAAATAAATAATAAAACGTAGGAAAATAATAATAATAATAAAACGCATCCATTTAAGGAAATTTTTTTTTTTTGTTTTTTGTTTTTAGTACCATTTGAACCTCAGAGAGTGAACTGATGCTGAGGACATACATTGTTATTCCAACTTCCACGGGCGTTCCTGTAATTAATTATTATTATTATAAAAAAAAAAAAAAAAAAATTCAAATCGATCGGGTTGTTTCGTTTTCATTTATTCTCTTCTTTAAAAAAAAAAATTCGAAAAAATAATAATGATAATTTTTTTTTAAACGATCACATCGAAGTGACCCGAACGTGACCTCCCCCCCTCCTTGATAGAAAAAAATTAATTTTCCAAATATTTGTAAATATTGTAAAAAAAAAATATTATTATTATTATTATTATTATTTTTTTTTTTTTTGTTTGTTGACGGATCGTAAGATTCGTTTTAAACGATACCAACAAAAAAAAAGAAAAAAAAAACAAACATGGCGGTCGAAAAAAAAAAAAATTTTTTTTCTTTCTTAATGTTTTTCATCTAGGTACGATGCAGCGAATGCGCTGTTGCATTTTTTCTTTCTTTATTAACGTAGATATATATATATATATACATATATATATATATATATATATATATATATATATATATATATATATATATATATATATATGTGAATTGCCACCCGCCATTTTATTGTTGATTATTGTTGATGGAAAGAAATAAGTTATTATTATTATTATTATTATTATTATTATTATTATTATTTTAATCTTAACCGCTGTCGGAATGATAATGATAATTAAACATAAACTTTTGGTGAGAAGAATGGAAAAGAATGCTCGCATACACACACGAGAGGGTTTTTTTTTTTTTAATAAAACGTATTCGTGATAATAATAACATTATTATTATTATTATTATTATTATTATTACTATTATTATCATTATTAAATACTCTTTTATTAAAAGGTGTAAAGGTTTAAATAAATATAAGTGATGTTATTCACGCCCTTTTTTTTTTTTTTTACTTGCACGCTGTCGTTAAAATTTATAATTAAATCCAACAGCGTATATAATTTATTTTTTGCTTTTCACAAAAAAAAATTATCATTATTATTATTATTTTCGGTTAAAAATCGACAAAAAAAAATTGATTATGAAATTTTTAATAAATTAAGTAAAATGAGATATTTTTATTTTAAAAAATTATCATCATCATCATTATCGTATTATTATAGATTTATATAAGTTAAACGTGAACGTTTTTGTTTCAAATTTTTTTTACTGGAAAATATTTAAGGCGGCGGCAAAAAAATAACGGAAATACGTCATCGCATTAAATTTAAATTAAATAAAAAAAGAGGGATAATGAAAAAAAATTTTTTTAAACTGGAAATCAGAAAAAAAAGAAAAGGAAAGAAGAAAAAAAAGGGAAAAAAGAAAAAATAAATAATTGAAATTTTCCATTAAAAACATTAAAAAAAAAAAAAAAATGGCACTTAAAAAGTGACGAAAAACTTTTCTTTTTTTTTTAATGCCTGAAAAGATGGAAACCGAACGATTAAAAAAAGAAAAAAAAAGAAATTTTTTAAAGAGCCTCTTTTGATTCCTGTCAATAATCTTCTATTTCCGCCATTTTAATTCAAGATTTTTAATACTGTTTACACTTTCGTTTATTATTCAACATTAAGTGGTGATAAGTAAACAACAAAAAAAAAATGAAGGAGAAAAGCTCGGGAGGGGTTAAAAAAACGATGAGAGAGAGAAAGAGAGAGAGAGAGAAAGAAAAGTGTTAAGAGCTCTTTTTTATTAAGAGTAATTTTTTTTCTTTAAACACTTTCCCTCTCTCTCTTTCATTTTCATTACTTTCCTAACACTTTTTCAATAATTATAAATAAATGATGAAAACTTTTTTTTTCTTTTTTTAATGAAAACGTTACGGAAAAATCTCAATCGACCAATGAGAAACGATTATTTAAATAAACTCTTCTGATTGGTCCGCGTTCGGTCTTTATATTTAAATAAATACGAATCTTGTTTCGTTTTTTTTTTTTAATTGAAAAGTGCGTGCGGGTGCGTGTACCACCGGTTCGTCAATGGAATTTTCGATGAAAAAAAGGAATAGAAAAATGAAAACGACAAAGGAAATTATTAAAATTTACCTACAAAGGAAAATAAATTAAAAAGAAAAAAGTTTACGAATGGAATGAATGGATGAAAATTTTTGATTTTCGTGATTGTAACAAATGAAAATCTTGTAATTTATCTATAACCGACAATTGCTCCTGATGCCGATGCTGCTGCTGCTCCTGTTTTTAAATCCAACAGTAAAAAAAAAACCGTCTCATTAATCTTTCGATCGGTAAAAAAAAAAGGGAAACTTTTCCTTTCTTTTCTCATATATTATTTTCCTTTTTCTTTTTCCTTTTTCAAATCACGAATTCGAAAATATATATATATATATATAACGTTTTTTTTTCCAATGTTGCCATATTGAAACCAATAATGTTTTGATTTTAACCCAAGGCCGAATCAAAAATATATATGTATATAAACATTTTCTTTATTCATTTCAAATAATGGATTCCCGGAAAATAAATTTTCCAAAAAAAAAAAAAATTTATTTGAGATATTTATTACCGTAACGTTTTATTTATTTATTTATATAAATAAATTTATATATAAATTTAAAAAAAAAAAAAGGGGGGGGCCTTAAACTAATTTACTCAACTATCGCTTTATAAAGATTTTGAAAATCTTTTTTTTTTTTTTTTACGAAAAAAAAAAGAAAAAGAAAAAGAAAAAAAAGGAAAATATAAAATTGATTTTTATTTATTTTATATATATAAAAAAAAAAAAAATTATCAATAATGACCTTTTCAACGAAAAAGAAAAAGGAAAAGAAAAAAAGGAAAAAAAAAAGGTTTATAAAAAAAAGGGTAAAAGAAAGCAATTTTATATATTTTCAAATCCTACGTGACAATATTCAAAATAAATAAAAAAAAAAAAAATATTTTTTTTACTTTTTTTTATAAGTTTCGGTTAAATCCTCGAGGATTAAAAAAAAGGAAAAAAAGGAAATGTATGTGTGTGTGTGTGTGTGTGTGTGTGCAAGTGCGCGGACGTTAAAGTGTTGAATTAAAATGGTTGGATAAGATATACAATGGGAGTTTTTTTTGTTGCTTTCTAACAGTTGGAAAAATAAAATTTTATTACGAAAAGAAATGATGATGATGATAATAAAAATAATGGTTTAGACAAAGAGTGGGGTACAATTGCATTCCGAGAATTGGCGTGACTGCGAGATCATTCACGCTGACAGAATTGTTCCAGTCAACAAACCGGATATGATTCAGAAAGGTGCAATACCGAAAGGTGGTGTAAATAAATTGAAATATCCGTACCGGCGGAAAAAAATCACCAAACGGCCAAAAAAGCGGGCAAAAGGTTGAAATAGTGGCCAGAATGTGGGGGGAGTAAAGACAGAAACGATTCCGATCATCGTGGGAGCATAATTGTGAGTCATGTCTCCTCATTCACTAAAAGGAAATTCGAAGAAGATTTTGAAAAATTTAAAAGAAGAAGAAACCGTACAGGAAATGACGTAACGTAGGAAAAGAACATCAATATTCAAGGACTTAGAAAATCAAGTAGAGACCTGAAACGAAACTTATCGCGATTAGAATTGATAATAATAATAATAATAATAAGGCCTTCAGATGTGTCGTGTCGTCAAAATTTTGTGTACGAATCATTCTTTTGTCAAAACGTCAATTAATTTCATTTATATGCCAACAATATTTGCCACCATCATCACCGCCGTCACCATCACCACCACCGCCGCGGATATTACTTCTTCTTTTGTTATCGTGCGTACACGTAAATTTTTAACGCGCGTATTTACGTATAAATAAAAAATAATTTAGAAGTAAAAGTTGATGTATAATTTATACAAAAGATAGTATAAAGTTTATAAAGTTTTACTCTCGCAGGCTCCGGAATTAAATAAAATCTTTAGATAATTATTTAATAAAAACTTTTCCCTTAAAAATATAAATAATAATGATGATGATGATGATGATAATAATAATAATAATAACGATAAAATGAAGAAAGAAAGTAAAAGCAAAAAATATGTATATATATTTTTTTTTTCATTTTTATTAGTATAACTTTAAAAAATTTTTTTATAAATCGCTTATCAAAAAAAAAAAACTTTTCGTATATATTGAGGTGTGTGCGTGGCGGGGGGGGGGCGAAGGAGGGGGGTCGGTGTAAAAATGGAAAAATATTTTAATTTTATTTAAATAAATAATATTATCCGAAACTAGGTACGATGAGGATGAAGAGGGGAGAGGTGGGAGGAAGGGAGGAGATGAATATCTTTTCCAGTTAAAAAATTTAAAAATGGCGATTGTTTTTTTTTACATCGGTAATATGTCGCATTCCAAGAATTTTTTCACAACAAAAAAACCTCGAAGTAAAATGGAAGACTAACAAAATTCTGAGAGATTCGATTGTTTCATGCGTTAAGATAAATTTACATAGAGAATAAAAAACTTCCGAAAACTCTTTGGAATGAATGAATGAATGAACGAATGTATGAAATAATAATAATAATAATTTAAAATATTTTTGTGAACGACAAAAACAAAGGTTTTGTATGGAAAACAACAAAGAAATTCGTTAAAAAATTATGTAAAAGTTTTTGACGTTGATGAAAATAGGATTAAAAAGGGCGTTAATTTTTTTAATAATAATAATATTTTCACGATATAAATAAAAGGAAAATTTTTTAATTTTTTTACAAATGTAAAAATTATATTGAATCGAATGAAAAAAAAAAAAATGTCGAGCGAATTAATTATTACGGAATAATTCATTCTCGTTTGTTTCTTCCGAAAAAAAAAAGTTTTAATAAATCGACTTTTAATTAGTTAATTTAAAAAAAAAGAAAAAAGAAAAACAACAACAAATGTATGAATTTTTTTTTAACGAGAAAAAAATTATGGAAAATAAATGAAAATAATTTTTAAAAAAAGAAAAAGAAAAAAGAAAAGTTAAAAAAGAAAAACTAAAAGCTTTCGCAAAAAAAAAGAAGAGAAAAGAAAAAACGTAATTAGAAACTTCGATCATAAATTTTATTTCATTTAAATAAAAGGAAAATGTAATTCGGGTTGTCTATATTTTTTTCTTTTTACGCTTTTCGACAAAAAAAAAAAAAATTAAATTAAATAAAAGAAAAAGAAGAAGAAAATGGCGGGAAGGGGTTGATGGGGGTGAGGAGGTAGTGGAATGATGGAAACAATAGAAAAAAAAAAAGAAAAATTTAATTTTTTGCGCGTAGAAAATGACAGACAAAACACGCATCATCCTTTTTTTTAAGTTTTTTTTTTTTTTTCTATTGACACGAAAAAAAATAATTGTTCGATTGAGAAGGAAAGAGATAGAAAGATAAAGAGAAAAAGAGAAGGAAAGAGAGATAGAGAAACAGACAGAAAGAGAGACAGAGAAACAGAGAGAAAGAGAGAGAGAGACAAAGAGAATAAGAGAAGGAAAGAGAGATAGAGAAACAGACAGAAAGAGAGACAGAGACAAAGAGAATAAGAGAAGGAAAGAGAGATAGAGAAACAGACAGAAAGAGAGACAGAGAAACAGAGAGAAAGAGAGAGAGAAAAAATTCGATTTAATTTATTTATTATTATTCATTATAACTTTATAATCATTAGTATTTTTTTTTTTTTTTCAAACCGGAAGTTGATTATTGAGGAAGCCATGTTTGTTTTTTTTATTATATTATATTTATATTATTATTATTGTTACGAAACAACTAATCGAAATGCTTTCATTGATTCGTATCATAACTGAAATTTTAAAAATATAACACAAAATGACAAAAAATTTTGTTTAACCTTTTTAAAAAATTATTATTAATACAATTATTATTATTATTATTATTATTATTATTATTATTATAAATATTATTCTTATTATTATGATTTATATTTAAAAACGTGATAAATTTAGAAAAAGACTATAATGAAAATCCACGAGTAAAAATTTTTTGTCATTTTGTCAAAAAAAATTTTTTTTTTTTCGTTTAAATAAAATTAAAAACTAAAAAACTTACCTCCGTAATTAGGCCTTACTCTTTTATCATAACTAACGCTAAATGAATCCAAGATGGCGGAGATATTGACATCACCTAACATGCCTCCACCTCCGGTTCTGTAACGACAACAAAAAAAATTATCATTATCATTATCATTATCATTATCATTATTATTATTATTATTATTATTATTATTATTATTATTATTATTATTATTATTATTATTATTATTATTATTATTATTATTATTATTATTATTATTATTATTATTATTATTATTATTATTATTATTATTATTATTATTATTATTAAGTTAAATTTGTTCTTGGGAGGGCGGAAAAAAAAATTTATTTCGTTAATTTCTGTCCTTATTCGATCAATTTTAATTTAAGCGCCGTATTTAACCAAAAAAAAAAAAGAACACAACAACAACAAACAAAACCTGGAATCTCTAAATGATGGAGAAAATAAAAACTGGAAAAGAGATAAAAAAAAAAAGGGAAAATCAATCGAACAATAAAAAAAAAACAAATTTAAACGTTTTCACAATTTATTGATACGAAAAAAAAAAAAAAAAAAAAAGAAATTTTATTTGTAAATAAAAGACGCCGGGGTTTGGGGGGAGGTAAAGAGGGGCAGAGGGGAGAGAGGGAGGATTTTAAAAAGAACTTTGGAAAATTAAATTCCACGAGATCATTGTCTGGAGAAAATTTAATAATAATAATATAAATTAAATGAAAATTTTTATAAAACGAAAGGTAATTGAAAAACACGACGAGTTCTTTTTTTTTTTTTTTTATTTTCCACTTATTTCTCAAGAGAAAATTCATTTAAAAAACATAAATTTTCCTTTTTTTTCCGATTTTCAAAGGAAATCGAATCTAGGAAATTGTATATAATAAAAAAAAAAGGAAAAGTTTACGAAGGAATAATAATAATAATAATAATAATAAATTAAACACTCATTTAAATTGTTTAAAATATTTTGTGCAATCGATCCATTTCGAATTTTTAAAAAATATTTTTAAAAAAAAATTAGGGAGAATCGAATGTGAATATTTTTAAATAATTTGTTTGTTAAACCAACGAACAAACGAACCAACAAACAAACAAACAAACGAACAACCAAACAAAAATCGATAAAAACAAAAAACAAAAAAAAATGTACAATTTATTTTAACGTAGTATCTAAATGTAAAAGTTTTCAAAAAAAAAAAAAAAAAAATGGCGTCGGCGTAATTTAAATAATGTTTTTTTTTTTTTTTATTTCGTCGAATTGGGACTCCGACGGGGATGGGTAGAGAGTAGAGAGTAGAAAGTTTTTACTTCGTTTGTGCTTGATGAATTTTTTTTTTTTTTTTTTTACATCCCGCGGGATCATCCCGACCATCGTTTAAAAGCAAACGTGGGAAATAAGTTAAAGAAATCCAGAGAGACGTTTAAATAAAATGTGTGAGAGAGAGAGGAGGGGAGGGAGGAGATAGGGATGATTGGGAAGGAAGTGAGGGGTGGACGGAATAAAATTTCCGTGAAAATTTCCATAAAATAAAATTTCAAAAATCATTCTACAGGATTTTCCGGTAAAATCCCGAACACAATAATAAAAAATTGATGATTGACGTTTTTCATTTTTGAAAATCATTTTCTCCGAACCGGATAATTAATCGGGTGGGGGGGAGCGGGGAAAATACCAAACAAGTCAAAATGAAATTTTTTTTTAGTTATTTTAAAAAACGGAAATGTAATAACCGCCGAGTCTACTGCCACGTAAAAATTTACACTAGTTCCTTTGAATAGACCTACTAAAAAGTAATTTTGAGAAGGCACACACACACGTGGCTCGTCGTCAAATGTTTTTACGGATATCGATAATAATGACACGTCATAATTTTCTCATTTCCTGCTGTTTTTTCGGGATAAATTTTTTACGATGCGAACAAAAAAAGGAAAAAAATTTATTTTCCTTGAATCGCCATTAAATTTACCATCGAATAAAATTTTACGAAAAAAAAAAAAAAAAACAGTAAAATTTACAACAACAACAACAACAACGACAACGAGGAGGGGGAGGGAAAAAAAGAAAATTTTTTTCCTTCCTTTGTTTGTCGATGAAAATAAAAGAATAAAAAAAAAGAAAGAAAGAAAGAAAGAAAAAAGGATATAATGAAGTCGAAGAAAAGGAAAATAGACGGACTAGAAAATCGATATGAAATTTGTTTTTTATCATTTGATAGTTAACGTCATTGTCTCTCTTCTGGATTCTGACTGGATGCTGGATGCTGACTGGATGAAAAGATTTCATACAGTTTTCAAAAAAATTCGTTTTTATAATTTTATTTTTATTAATGCATTTATTTTAAGGACATGCATCTCTTCCCCCTCTCTCTCTCCCTCTCTCTCTTCCTCTCTCTCTCTCTCATTCACTTCGTTTAAACTCCCTCCTGGAAAATTTTATTAAAAAAAAAATGATACAAACTCAAATATCAAACGATTCCAATTTTTTAATCTTTTTCTCAAGTCCTTTCCAAAAAAAAAAAAAAAAAAAAAAAATAATCGACGTGTTACGTTTCACAATACTTTGTCATGTGGAAAAAAAGAAACAAAGAAAAAATATTTTTCAAAATGGCGGAGATCGATAAATAAAGATTTTTTGTTTTTTTAAATTTAATTTGATTGGTCCAGATCGTTCGGTTCTTAAAAAAAAAAAAAAAAAAAAAATTTAATTCGATAACGACGCATCAAATTAAATTTAATCAATTGAAAATTTTAAAAAAAATTTCTTTTTTTTCTTTTTTTTAAAATCCGCCATTTTGTTTTTAATTTTTTTTCCCCCTAGAAAAAGTTTGAGACGTTTTTATACCACACGTCGTCGTCTTGTTTTCAATCCTTGCCAAAAATAATTTTCTTATATTTTTTTCCCCTTTTCCTTAATTTTTTTATATTTTTTTATGTTGTTCTTAATCATCATCATCATCATCATCATCATCATCATCATCATCAACATCAACATCAACATCATCATCAACATCAACATCATCATCATAACATCATCATCATTATTCTCATTGTAAAATCGAATAGAGTTTGTAATTTGATTGTTTGCAAATGAAACACATTTTAAATGGATACTTTTAAGGTTCGAAAAAAGCGGAAATAATTTAAAATGGCAGCCATTTTGAATTTTCAAAAGTTAAAAATTAAAAATAAAAAATCCGTAATTTTTTATCATTATTTTTAAAAAAAAGTAGTAATGGTTATAATCATAATAATAATATTAATAATAAATGTTGGTTGTGGCGACGGTGGCGATGGTGGTGGTGGCGGTAGGAAATAAAATTTTATGAAAAATTATTATTATTATTTTTTATTTTTATTTTCGATCGTTCATGTTAAGCAATTATAATCGTCTATGGTTTTTTTTTTTAATCGATTCTTTTTATTTTATTAACGTTTCATAACTTTTTATTTTGTAGGGTTAAAACGATCGGTTTAATTACGTCATCATAACGAAAAAAAAAAAATCATAAATGTTTTTATTTTTCGGTTTATGAAAAAAAAAAAAATAATAATATAAAGTTTTTTTTTTGATTCGATTGATCGATAGGATGTTTACGAGGAAAATTCGCGTCAAAATAATAATAATTATATATAGAGGGCGCTAGTGTGCAACTGGTTGACACGCGTTCACATCGTGTCAATTTTATTTAATTAATTTTAATAGTTTTATTTAACGATTTAGTTATTAATTATATATCAAAAGTTTTGCAATTTAGTCTAGTTTATTGTGATGTAATTAGTTTTTTATATTATTTAGTAATAACTGTATTATTTTTTAGTTTAAATGTGCAAATGGTCAATGGATCAAGTGACAAAAGGAAGCGTGGGCACTGCAAAAAACTTAGAAGATACCTCAGTACATCTGATTATCAAGGTAAGTGTCTTATTTTAATACTTTTTTTGACTTGCAAAAATTTGACTTGATTTGATTTTCACTTGCAAAAACGTTTGTCTAACAAAAAAATGATGCCCAAATACCCCAAAAAACAAAAATGTTGCAAAATTTTACATTTATTTGGTTAATTATAAGGAGGTTAACTATAAATATGTTTTTTGTCTCATTATAAAAAAAAAACAATAATTGAAGTTTGAATTAATATTGATTGATTAATGATTGATTTGATATATATTAACAAGAGTGTATACAAATTTCTATACTCTCTTATTTTTAAGGGTTGATTTACTGATTGTTGGTTGTTTTAACTCTGTTCTTGAGTTAGTTTGTCTCATTACAACACGGTTGATTATATTGATAGTGTGATACTCTATAAATCTGAATCAAAATCAGGAGGAATTGGGTAGCCTCTATGTTATTTGATTATGAGTGTAAGGAATTATGAAAAGACACAATGGACTCCATTTAATAATTGTACTTCCCTTGAACTGATTATGAGTAGTTGTGATAAATACCTTCTGTCATACTAAACAAAAATAGAGGTAGTTTAATAATTAAAATATTTGTAATTAATTAATTTATTGCATCAGGTGGATGTAAAATCTCTGTACTCCTGCTTTAAGTGTGAATCTATTGATTGTACATTACTTAAACCCTTTTCTTAAGTTAGTTTGTTTCATTATGGCATATTTTGTCATATGTTTAGTGTAAGATTCTCTTTTAATATCATTTAAGATTAAAAAAATTCTGAACTGCCTTTAGATTACTTAAGTTTATACAGGTACAAAATTGTACTTTGTATACTGTAATTGTATATGTATATACTGTGCATACATTAAGGATGGAATGCATGAGGGAAAATTTTAAAAGGGGGAAAGTGTAGGAAAATTAAATATTGAAAAAGTTTTAAGGAAAAAGCATATAGTATTTTACCAGGAAATTTTTAAAAATTCACGCCTCTAAAGATAATGATGATTGATTCATAATTGTAATAGAGCAAAATGAAAACAAGACAAAGACAGAAAATCATCAGGCATGCAACGTCGCTGTTATTCAGACATTTATTCCTTTGGGCTCGGCAGGTTGAAACCTGTTATAAATGTTGAAAAACCCTTTCTTTGACAAACATTAAGACGAATCGTCGTGTTTATGACTGAAAATAATAATAATAATAATAATAATAATAATAATAATGATTTTGCGGTTAATTTCGAAAAATTAAATGAAGTTTATTTATTTATTTTTTTTTTTTTGGGTTAAAATTTTTCAAAGTCGAATGAAAATATTCGTTTAATGTTCTCTCTCTGTCTCTCTCCCAGCCTTCGTGACAGTGACCTCGAGATCTCGAATAAAAAATAATCGAATATCGATGAACTAGTTTTTTTTTTTTTCTTTTTTTTTTTTTTTTTCCCTACAGTTTTCACACGCAAAGAGGTACTACTTTGGGGTAAAGGGTTACTACGTTTCCCGTTTTTCTTTTAGTTTCGTCATG
>NW_002987822.1:22500-71776 GCF_000006295.1 Pediculus humanus corporis
ACGTTCGTAATTTAATTATTTTTTTTTAGGGAAAGGGAGGGGCGGAAAAACGCATTAGGGGGAAATTTTTTTTGGATGGGGGGAGGGGAAAACAAAACAAACACTCTAACAAAAAATATCATTTAAGCCGTGTAAAATAATTAATTAATTTCACGTCTTATTAGTGAGGTTGTTGTTGTTGTTGTTGTTGGAAAATTTTTCCTTTTTTTCTTTTTTATTTTTTCCTCGTTTTTCTTTTCGTTTTAAAAAAAAAGATTTTCTTTCATCACTTTACTTTATTATTATTATTATTATTATTATTATTTCATTTATTAATTTTTCTTTTAATTTCCTGTTTCATTTAGTACAAAATTTTCATTTTTCCTTTGATATTATTCTTTTCAAAAGAAAATTTTTCTTTTTTTCCTTTTTTTTTTTTTTCTTCTTTTCCTCATCCATTTTCACCGAAAACTCAATAACATTGATTATAAATTTTTTTTCCTATCTTCTTTTCTTTTGGGGAAGAGGGAGGGAGAAAGGAAGGGAGATAAGGAGAGAGGAGGGGGGGAGAGAGAGAATAAATAAATAAAAAATTATTCCTTTCATTTTTTCCTTTTTTTTTTCCCCTTATTCTTCTTCTTGCCACATTTGTTATTGACACATACAATTTCTTCTCCTATCTTTTTTTTTTTCTTCTTCCTCTTCCTCTTCTTCTGACTGAGATGCTGTCGTGTCATTTTTTCTTTTCTTTTCTTTTTATGTATTCGATTCATTCCTGATTTTTGTCGACAATACGATAGAAAAAAAAAGGACAAAAATCTGATGAGTTATCAATTGGAGTTGAACAATTTTTGTATGTTATATTTTTCTTCTTTTTGGAAGGACAGATACGCTGTCGTTTTTTTCTTTTTTAAAAAGATTCGATAAAAATTTGATAACGATAACCAAAAAAAAAAAAAAAAAAGTAAAACGATTCGAAATGATTATTATTATTATTATTACTATTACTATTATTTATATTGGATTCCAGTCGGTCGAATATAAACTGGAGAAATAAAATCAAATTAAACTGTCGGTAAAACCATCATTAAATTTTTTTTTTTTCTCCTTTTTCCAGCTTATTTTTTTTTTATTGCGGTTTGAAAAGTGGTAGTGGTAGTGACGGTGCTGGAAAAAAAATTTTTTTTCTCTTCTTCTCCAGTCGTTCCAGTTATTATGATAAAAAAAAATTTTTTTTTATCGATTCGATTATCGATAACCATGAGATGTTTTGTCGATCATTGAAGAAATCATTCGTTGAATCCCAAAAATTTGTAATCGTCGCAAAAAATTTTCCAGAATCATTTTATCATTATTATTATTATTATTATTATTATTAGAACGAATTGTTAAAAATAATGATGATAATAATAATCCGGAAATGAAAAAAAAAAAAAAAAAAAAGTATCAACAACGAACGTCGAAAAACCTATACGTGTTATTATGAAATCCCGGGTCGCTCGCTTTCTCTCTCCTCTCTACTCTCTCTTAATATCATCATCATTATTATTATTATCATCATTATTGTATTTTCCTTTGGATCTTTTTTTTTATTATTATTATTATTGTGTCACGGAGATTCAGGTTACGTATGACCGTTTCTACGTTTTGAATTATTTATTTATTTATTTATATACGTATAAAGCTTTTGTTTCGGGTTCAAGTCATGAGCGAACGTGCTGAAAATTTTATCCGACTCCAGACCGAGTAAAAGCAGGAAAACAAAAAAAAAAAAAAAAAAAAAAGGAAAAAAAGAAAAAAAGAAAATGAAAAAAGAAAAAATAATAAATAAATAATAAAATCATTTTTTTTTTCTGTCGTGATGTGAAATAAAAAAAAAAAAAGAAGAAAGAAAATTTGAAACGAGGAAAAAAAAAAATAAAAATAAAAAGGAAAATGAAATGAAATGAAATAAAAAAAAAAAAAAACGAAAATCTAAAAATGGAAGAAAAAGAAAAAAAAAATGGTCGCGTACGTCCGAAAATAAACAAACAAGTAGAAAATGAAATTATCGAATCAAAAAAAAAAAAAAAAAGAAAAAAAGAAATTGTCAGTTCCAGCTGACCCTAAAATGAGCTGCTGGAAAATAAATAAAATAAATAAAAAAAAAAAAAGTTGATCATCATCGATTTACAATTAAATTATGATAACACGGACGAGGAATTTAAATTTGAAAAATGAAAATAAAAATGGCGGAAAAGAAAACGAAAATGGAAAATTTTTTTTTTTTTTTTATTTTCTTCCTTATCGAGAAGGCGGTGATTTTTTTTTTTTTTTTTTTTGAATAAACGACGGGAAAATCGTAAGGTTTTTTTTTCGTGATGTCTTTTGTCGTCGTTTTTAAAAAAAAAAAAATTCCAACGCAAAATAAAATGTAGGATGTTGTCGAAGACACCGGAAACAGCGTAAAATGTAAAACGTGTGCCGGAAATTTACGGGAGAGGAGAGAAATACAAAAAAAAAGAAAAAAAAGAAAAATTCAATTTCGATTCGAAAAGAAAATATCAAATCGATAATAATTTTATTTGATGACGTAAAAGTGTTTGTGCGTGTGTCTGTGCGTGAGGGTGCACGTGTCGATTTTAAAATTTATTTCAATGCGAAAATTTCTTTGAGCGGAAACGTTTAGAATCGAAATTATTTTGAGTTTTGGTATTGTTTTTTTAAAAATGTCGAAAGGAGGTATCAAGGAAAATGATGAGAGAGAGAGAGAGAGAGAATGTGTGGCAGACAGTAAGAGAAAGAGAGAGAAGAAAGAGAGAGAGAGAGTTACAGATAGTCAGAGAAAGACAGAAAAGGTGAGAGAACTAGAGAGACAGAGAGAAAAAATGAAAAATGACCATGAAGAAAAGAAAAGAGTTAAACCCGTGAGGGAAGGGGGGGGGTAGGAGGAACTCTAAAAATGGGGGGGAATGCTTTTCCAAAGTTATTTTAATTTTCGTATTGAACATTATTTATTCACGTAATAGTTTAAAACAAAAAAAAAAAAAATCTTTTCCAAAAAAGTTTCCAAAAGTTTTCTTTTTTATTCCTTCCAAGGCGATACTGGAAATTTATGTTAGAAAAACCTTTTTTTTTCCTTTTTTTTCCTTTTCTTTCTTTTTTTAATTTTTTTCTTTTCTTTCTTTTCGTTCTTTCTTTTCGTTCTTTCTTTTTCTTTCATTTTTTCATGTTTTTTTTCTTCTTCGCACTTTTTCATTTCTTTCTTTTTCTTTTTTTTTAATTACGATAAGAAGAAAACTATTTTAATTTTAAAAACGAATCTTTTTAATTCCCATAGGTTTACATCCTCTTTTTCCAGAGTTTTTTTTTTTTTTTTTACTTCTTTCTCCTGTTTCTCTTTTTTTGCTTTGGTGATCCGTTTCGAAAAAATGGAAACGTTACAAATTTACGGAAAATTTTTCCGAAAATAATGATGATGATAAGCCAGATTAAAAGAAAAGGATATATAATTTCCCGTTGAACGTAAAAATAATAATAATAATAATAATAATTTGCGTTCGCAAGGGATCGGACGATCCGTCGGGTTAATGTTTTTTTTTTTTTTTTTTTTTTTTTTTTAATGACGTGTCACGAGATAAGTTAATCGTTTGACTTTTTCCTCTCCCCTCCCTTTCTCTCTCTCTCTCTCCGAAAATTCATTATAACGTTACTATTATTATCATTGATATTTAATTAAATAAAATAATAATAATAGTAATATTAATAATTAAACGCACGAGGAATTATTAATACGATTAAAAAAAAAAAAAACAAATATGGCGGCTTAATAGTAAAATTTTAGTCCAATGAAAATCTATCTCACACAAAAAGGCAAAACGTAAAAATTGTTTAATTTTTAAAGTTTTTTTAAAAAAATAATCTCTAAATAAATGTTTCCTAATCCGATAAACGTTTTTAATTCGTTTTATGTTTTAATCGTACCACGAATCCTCTCGGATTTAGTATTATCATCATTATTATTATCATCATTATTATTATCATCATGAACATAATCGTTACTACCGGTTACTGCAAAGGAAAAGTTTGTCGTTGTTGTTGTTATTATTATTATTATTGTCGTGTTTTTATCGTATTTTTAAGGGCATTTACCAGGTGATCTTTCTTCTTCTTCTTCGGGGTATCCCCCTATTCCCCTCCCGCCCGATGCATGATTTTCATCACGTTTTTTTTTTTGGAAATTTCCAGAATTTTTTTTTTTTTTTTGTGATCGGAGAACGTGGGGATTTTCATTTCTTTTCTCTGTCGTTTACTATTCTCACGTCGCAACAGGAAACGGTTTTGCTTGGATTTTATTTTTTGTGATTCGACAGTATTTCCCTCTTATGCCCTCTCCCTGCTTTGACTCATCGTGTGTTGCGTCACACACGCACACGCACACACTAACAATATGTCGTGCACGATTTAAAAAAAAGAATAAGATATTATTAAAGTTTTCAAGTCGGTTAACAAAAAAAAAAAAAAAAATTTTCACGATGAAAACTTATAAAAAATTTACGTCGACAGAGCTTGTCCAATCCCTCCCCTTCCCTCTCCTCCTCCCCCCCGCCTCCCTCAAAACCAAAAAGAAATTTTTTTTTTTTTTTTTAAGTTTTCCTTTTCGACCACGACCCAGTACGTGAACTTTAGGTTCTGGAAAGAGAGAGAGAGAGAGAGGGAGGAAAATGCTAGTAGAATTAAAAATTTTATAAATTAAATAAAATTGTTTAAAAAAAAAAAAAAAAAAAAAAATGGGAGATTTGATAAAATCTAAAACACGGAAACAACAACAACAACAATAAAAACGTATACATACGTGTCACTGATAAGAAAAGAAAAGAAAAAAAAAACTAGAATTCTGATAATAAATTTTGCTCAAATCCTTTTTCGAAAAAAAAAAAAAAAAAAAATTTCTAGCAGAAGAAAAGGTTATCTCGAATATATTGCTATTACGTATTGCTACGACCCTAGCCAAAAGAAATTTCTAGAAGTTTTTTTTTTTTTTAAAACTTTTTGATAAAACAATATATATATATATAATATTTTAGTCGAAACAAAAATGAGATAAAAAATTTTTTTTTTTTTTTTTTTTTTTTTTTTTGGCAATTTTTGTTGGGGAATTTTTCTTTTTTTTTCCCCCCAGGTTTTCTTTTTTTTTTTTTTGGGGAAATTAAAAAAAAAAATAATGATGTTGAAAAAAAGGAAAATAAACTAAAATAAAACCGTTAGTCGTTAAATCATTTCATCATAACTAATCATCAATTTTTTTTAAAAAAAGAGTTTTTTTCTTTTTTCCTTTTCCTTTATTTTCTTTTTTTTCCATTTTCCATCGTCTCTAGCAGCATTGTCCTTTTTTTCCGTGTGTGTGTGTGTGTGTGTGCGTGTGTGGCGTTATCGTCTTGTATCTATCGTTTCATACGTTTTTAACGTTTGTCACGTAGCCTCGAGCCACGTTTTTGATTTCATCAAATCCGCCATTTTCTTTTTTTCTTTTTTTAAAAAAAAAAAAAAAATAATTCTATACCTTTTTCTAGAATTTTACCAAGTTTACGTTTGTCGATTTTTTTTTAGTCCGGTCAACTTTGAGGTTTTACAATAAAGAATTTTCCAGAACAACAACAACAAAAAAATTTTTTTCTTTTTTAGTAAAGTTGAAAAGTTTTCGATACTTTTTTTTTTTTTTTCACGCACATAAATTTGTATTTATAACGCATACACATATAAATGTTTTTGACAGATTCAGGTGCGGAAATTTTTAAACAACTACAACTACAAACAAAAACAACAAACAACAAACAATCTTTGTTAAACCGGAAATTTTTCTTATTAATTTTTTTTAATATACCTTTTTAAGTTTTTTTTTTTTTTGGAAAATAAAAAAAAATTTGACAAAGAAAATAAAAATGAAAATGAAAAAAAAAAGTTATCGGAAAAATTATTTTTACTTTTTTTTTTGGGGGGGGTGGGGGAGGGAGAGGGGGAAAAATTTCACGGACGAATCGACGTGAAAAATCGAAATTTTTACATTTTGCCCTTTTTTTTTTTTTGTTCAGTCACGAAACGGTTTTTTATCTTTTTCTAAAAGTTGTACCTTTGCAATATGACGTCGACGACGATGACGATGACGATGACGTAAATAAAACGATTGTGTTTAAAACTTTTATTTTCGTGTGTGTGAACGAAAAGAGAAATAAAGGCGGTAGAGAGGCGGTGCCGGGAGGGGTGGAGGAGTGGGGTAGGAGGGAGGTAGAGGAGTCGGAGAGGAGGCGGATATTCATGGCATAACAATCGTATTGACAACTCCTGACAGTCAAGTGTCGGATGATAAGTTATGAAACATGCAAAAACATTGTTATAATAATAAAACAATGAGGAAAAAAAAAAAAAAAACAAGTTTCCATTTCTAACGCGACAAACAAACAAACAATAATTTTTCTTTATTCTTCTTCTATTTCACGCGCTCATTCATTCATTCAACCGATTTTTTTTTTTTTTTTTTTTTTTGAATAATGATGATAATAATCGTTTTATATATTTGTAAAAAAAAATAATAAAAACAAAAACAAAGCGTTAAAATAATTTAATAATGATAATAATTTTTCTGTTTGTTTGTTTGTCTGTTTGCGGTTATATTAATTAGCACGAAAATTTTCTCCCCCCCCCTTCCCCACTCCCAAGATCGATTTGGATTTGTTTTGTTACGTTTTATCGATTTTCGATCGCTTAATTTTCTTTTTTGTTTATTCGAAAATTTTGTTTTAAAAAAAAATGAAAAATTTATTTTTGGTTTTCTCCCCTCCTCCCCACTTTTTCCCTCATTATTATTATTAACATCATTTTTTTTTTTAACTCTCATGATTTTTCCTTCGTTTCGCATTGCAGAAGAAAAGTTTCGAGAAAATTCCAATTGAGTTTTTCTTTTTTTTTTTTTTCTTTTGAGGATTTGATTGGGACATTAAAAAAAAAAAAAACGTTTGAATCGTTAATATATATTATATAGAACTATAAAATAATAATAATGATAATAACAATCGATTTGTTTTATTATTATTATCATTATTATTTTTTTTTTATGGCTTATATTTTTTTTAAAATGTGATGATTTATTTTTTGGAATTAATTTTTCAAAATGAAAATTGATATTTTGGGAAAATAATAATAATAATAATAATAATAATAATTCCCTCCTTGGAGATTTTTTTTTATAAAAAGGAAAAAGGTTTACCTTTGAATCCTTAACCGGAAACAAAGGTAAATAATACGTATTTATATACATATAAAATTTAAATAATTCGTCGATGTAATTCGGGTGTAATTATATTATTATTGACTGTTTATACACTCTATGACGTTTGCTTTTTAATTTATTTGTTTTATTTTGAATTTCCCGCCAATCCGCCCCGCCTTTTATTTATTTATTTCTGTTCTATTTCCTTTTTAACGATTATTTTACTACTACTATTATTAGTATTATTATTATTTTTTCTTTTATAGTTTTTTCCGTCGGGTTTTTCGTCTGATCTTTTTAAATTTTTAATTTTGAAAATTTGTTTTTGTCTTTGTTATAAGAAAAATATTCGGAGGGAGTGGTGGGGGACACAAATCCGACGGCAGAATCATTCGCAAAAGAAAAGGAAAGGAAAGAGGGGGGGAAATTGATTTGTTAATCGAATCGAACTCCTAACGATATTGATTTATGTGAAGAAAAAAAAAAAAAAAATTTCGCGAGATTTTTCCTTTTTTTTCCTCTACCCCTCTACCCGCCATTTTCTTTTCAAAATTTTACCAAAAAAAAAAAAAAAACGTGACGCGATTAAATATTAATTAGGCCCCCCCCTTTTTTTTTTTTTAATTTTATTATATCGATGATAAAGATTGACGGGAAGTCCAAGAAGGTCGGATGTGGGGGACTGGGGTCGGTGGGGGGGGGTGCGATTCGAAAGTTTAATTTTAAATAAAAATTAAACTTTTTCCTTTTTTTTTCCTTTTTTTTTTCCTTTTTTTTCCTTTTTTTCCTTTTTTCCAGCGTAGTTTTTAATTAAAATTTTTTTATTTTTTAATTTAAGACGTTTTGGCTTTTCCTTTTTTTTTTCTTTTCTTTTCTTTTCTTTTCCTCTCCCGCGTATTTCTTACTACCCTTTTTTAATTTTCTTTGTGTTCAAGACGTGACTATATATATTTATTCCAATTTTAATAAAAAAAAGGGGAAAAGGGAAAAGTTGAACCCGAAAAGTTTGTCCACTCAGCTCGCTCAGCAATAATTTTTTTTTTTTTGAATTTCTATTTTAAAAAAAATAAAAAAAATTTATTACACACCCTTCTTTCGTTTGTTATTGAAATTCGATTGATTGTTTTGTTTAGATGTTTGTTGTTTGTCGTTTGTCGTATGAACTTTAGTGGGTCATAACCCCCTCATCTCGAGATATTTCTATATTATACTTACGCTGCTTGCGCATATAAACTTTTGCTATCAAGCTTGAGAACAGCTGTAGCCAAGGCCAACCACACCAATGTCCAAGAGGTGAAAACATCCTGCACGGTCCGCCCACTGCGTGCTCCCGTCATCTTGCGGTAAATTTTAATTTTACAGTTTTTTTGATTTTTCTATTTTTAAATATTCCGGCATTTTGCATACTATTATTATTATTAATTTTTTCTTTTTCAATGACGACGGATACATCATGACCTACGTAAACGAAATAAAACGACTAACGTGCGGGAAAAAAAAAACGAAAAAAAACGGAAAACGGGGGGCGGGGAGGCGGCGAAAAAAAAAAAAAACGTTTGTAAATTTTTTGTTATGACGATCGAAGGCCCATTTTATTATTATTATTATTATTATTATTCATGTAACCACTACAACGATATTTTCGTGACCCGTTCCGTTTAGTCCCACGAAATTTTTAATTTGGATTTCGAAATTCGATTCATGTCATTATTATTATTATTATTATTATTTCACGTTTATCATCACTTATTAATAATAATAATAATAATTGAAAAACTCCGATTTAAACTTTTCTTTTTTTTTTTTTTACGAAAACAACTATAAATTCCGATTAAAACAAAAAAAAAAAATTTTAGTCAAATAAAACTCGAAACGATATTATTATTATTTAATTAAAACAAAACAAAACAAACCTTTAAACTTAAACTTAAACGAAAATAATAATAATAATCCGTTTTAAATAAATATCACACAGCAATAACAAAAATAACAACAATAACAGCAACGGTAACACTAACAACAACAACAACCACCAAAAAAAAAAAAAAAATTTATTTATTTATAATTACGCGATTAAAAAAAAAAAAACGCGAGAGAGAGAGAGAAATATATTTAAATTCCGTGTTGATGTTGTTGTTGTTGTTTTATTTTTATTATTATATTTTCAATATATACTATATATAAGGCCTGAAAACAGACCTTGTAAGGAATGAAAGTGCATGCCTTTGAGAGGATACTTTTGCCCCGTCTACGATTGTTGTATAAGGGAGTGGTGTGCTGATCGACTTAGCAAAAGGTTTGACGCATGTGCGGCCCTGCCCGCTGTGCACTGCCGCTGCCGCTGCCGCTGCTGAAACTCTTTTTTTTATTGATCTCTCCATCTCTCCTGGAAAAACATTTTATACATTTAAACAACTTCATAAGTTTTTCCCCAGCTTAACCCGCGTAATGAGTTTATATAATGGGAATTTAATATTGTTCGGTTGAAGACGTTCGTATACGTGTGACGTATTTAAATCCGTTTTTACAATTTGATTTTAAAGGGATTCAAATGGGATTTATTTATGTTTGAGTCCCGGGCTCGAAACATGCAAGTTCCTTGAAAATGTTTTTTTTTTTTTTTTGTTTGAAATACATTTCTGTGGAAAAGACGTTGAATGATCCGATGATGATTTGTCAACATCATTAAGGATTCCTCTCCTCCCTCCCTCTCCCCTCGTTTTTTTTTTTTTTTTTTTTTTAAGGAGGGGATGTGTTAGAGTTGCCAAATACGTTTTTTGATAATTAGTTAATTTTCTCTATCTTATTTTACTCCTTATTTCACCTGAGATGATGATGATGCTCTTTCATCTCCTCTTGCTCCCTGCTCCTTTGCCTTCCCCCTTCTTCATTTCCCTTTTACTGAATTTTCGATATATCTATTTTTAAATGCCTTTTACAGTAGGTGGTTGTTGTTTTTGTTATTTAAAAAAAAAAAAAATTTTAGTTTTGGGTTTTGAAATCTGTCGTGAGATTTTATAATAATAAGAAAAAAATGATGATGATGATGATGATGATGAGAAGGAAAAGGAGATTTTTTTTTCTTTCAATTTTTAGGTTCGATTTTTTTTCCCCCACCCCAATCCCCATCCAGGTCTTTCGTCTTTTAATTATCACAAGAAAAAAAGTTTTTTTCCTTTTTTATTTCGAAAACCTTTTCTGGAAATTTTTTTTTTTTTTTTTTTTATTCTTCATTAATTAACGATACTTTTTATTTTTATGTTTGAAAAATTGACAACAGCAAAAGGAAAAAAAAAACTCAAGGCGGAGGGAGAGGGAGGGACGGGAAAGAGGGGGAGAATACAAAGGAAAAAGAAAAAAAATTGACTGGAAATTTCACCGACAAAAATTTTTTTTTTTTTTTCAACTTTATGATTCGGTCAAAAAATTCAAATTAAAAAAAATTTATATACTTTGCTTCTGCTTTTGCCGCTACTCATGCTGCTGTTCCTGCTGCTGCTGTTGTGCGTCTTTGGGCGTTTGTGTATATTTTTTTGCGGTTCGCACCGCAAAATCCCCAAAAAAAAAAAATTTTATTTTTTAATTCACTTTTTCAGTTATTTTACTCTAAAGTTTTTTTTTTATTTATCTCTTTCCCTTCCCCCTCCCCCGGAAAGAAAGGAAATCACGTGATTTACGACCAAACGTTTATTATTATTATTATTATTATTACTATTTTTTTTTTTAAATTAACGTAAAAAAAAGGAAAAAGAAAATAATGTACTGATAACGACGACACATGTTTCGATAAGAATCTCGTAACCGAACCGCGTAAAAAAAAAAAATTTATGTCCAGGAATCATGTCTCCCGTCGGAGAGCGATTTTGGAGAAAAAAATAAAAAAGGGATTCTTTTTGGAAATTATGATTGATGGAGGACAAAAGTTTACGACAGTATTAAAAAAAGTCGTTTTAAAAAATGACACGCCTTTTGTTTTTTTTGAAGAACGTACTTGTCCAGTACTCCAAAAAAAAAAAAAAAAAAAAAACTCGCGGTTACGGTTAAAGAAATGAGATTGTGTTTTGTACCTGTTAGTTCGGGTATTGCACTCTAGGCGTCGACACTAACGATACCTATAAAAAATTAAATTTGATAATAAAAAAAACGTGGTTTTACCAATAATTTTATTCATAGGATTCGTGAGTTGGTTTTATTTTTTTCTACATCGTTTCAATTCGTTTGATACGAGGCTCAAGAGATTAAAAATAAAAGAAAGAAAGAATGAAGATAATTACATTCAAAAAATACGTGGTAATACGATAGAAAACACAAAGAAAAACATGGCGGCCGACGAAATGGTTGAAGAAGTTATGCTGTCGAAACGACCGAGAAAAAAACAAAAAAACAAAAAAACTAGTGAGATAAATATACGAAATTGTATTAAAAAAGGAAGAGGGGTGGTGGGGGAAGGAAATGTGCGTAAAAAACAATGGATGCGGTTATGACGTGTAAATAATCAAAATCGTTACGTACGGTCAAAGTGTCAAAAGAAAAAAATATTTGAAATATAATATCGCCGCGACATTTTTTTTTTTTTTTTTAGGGGGGAGGAGGGTGACAGGAAAAAAGATTGAGGGGATTTTTGGAAAAGGGTATTTTAAAAATTTTCCAGAGTCAATTTTGAAAATTTTCAAGATCGACAACTTAACACAAAAAAAAAAAAAAAAAAATTGAAAGAGTGGAAAAGTTTTATCGAATTCAAAACGGAATTTCCGACCCCCGTCCCCTCTCTCTCCCTCACCCTTCCCGATTATTTACTTTCGTTTTATTTATTTATTTATTTAATTTCGTACCTTGAAAAATTTTAAATGGATGTTTTAACACTTCCGGCTCGACAAAATCGCGGAAGGGGTTTTTTTTTTTTTTTTTGAGTCTCATAGGATTTTTTTGTCACGACGTCGTAAATGTCGCGTTGTTGTTTCCACTTTGCTTACACACACACGCACACGCAAAAATGCATCATGTCCTCGTTGTCGTGAATTTGATGATGACGTCATATGTCACGTTTGGCCCCAAAGGAAAAATAAAAAAAGGAAAACTTAAACGATTTTGTCCGAATAAGAATTTAAAAAAAAAAAAAAACTTTATTTGTTTTAGACGACGACGACGACTAGAAAAAAATGTGTCCGTTAAGAAAATGATGATAATAATAATAATAATAATAATAATAATAATAATTTGACGCAATCATTTAATATTCATTTATTTACGTCCGCCATTTTTTTTTTAATATTATTTTCCCATGGAAAACCCGCAAAAAAAAAAAAAAAAAAAAAAAGTGACCGCAATTTTTTTTATTTTTTTTTTGCATGCAATAAAAATTTTTTTTTTTTTTTTTTTTTGCTATATAAGTAAAATTCACGTGTACGTGTATGTTGTTGTGTTAAAACATATCTTTTATCGCATATCATAGTTTTTTTTCTCCAGGTTTTTGTCCCCGCGCCCCCGCTCCCCACCTCCGTTGTTGTCGTGGAAAGAGAAAAGGAAGAAGGAGAAAAACTAAAAAAAAAATTAAAATTTATGTTTTCAATGTAAATTTATAACCCCGCGTTAAAATAATTGCTGTCGGGAAACCCGAATTTTCTTTTTTCTTTTTTTTTTTTTTCCTAAGAAAATTTTAAAATAACGCGTTTTTCACGCGGCGTTAAAAACAAAAAAAAAAAAAAAACAACCGACGCCTCACATTAACTAAAATTATTATTATTATTATCGTTATTGTTATTATTATTATTATTAATATTATCATTATTATATATAAAAGAGGTTCATAATCATTGTTTTTTTTTTACACACTGTAGGTGTTTAAATTCACGCGTGCAATTATCATTATCATTAAAAACGTCACCTTTGGTTTTTTTTTTTTTTTGGAAGGGGAAGGGAAGGCAGGGGAGGGAAGAGAAAAGGAGGGGTTGTCTTTCCCCCCCCCCCAACGGGTAAAATTTTCATTTTTAAAATGACATTCACGCGTATCCACAAAAACCGAATTTTTGCGGGATCCATATTGTAGTAGTAATAATAATAATGATAATAATAATGATAATGATCCTTTTAATCCTTTTTTTCATCCCCTCTACTTTTCCAACCCCTCCCCTCCTGCTTTTTTTTTAATGTTTTAACTTTTCGAAAACGATGTAAACGTGCTCTCTGTTTACACGTTATTGACTCTTTAATTTTTTTTTTTTTTTTGTCTCGTTACAACAAAAGAAAATGGAAAATTCTAGAAGAATGAAAGTTTTTGTTTAGGAAGTGAGTGAGGGGGCGAGGAGGGGAGGGGAAGAAAGAAGAAAAGAGTTCATTAGGAGTTATTTAAGGGAGATCGTGGAAAAGGAGGAAGAGAGAAAAAGGTGCGAATCGTTGAAAAAAAAAAAATTTTAAAAAAACGTGTGGGGGAAGGATAAGGCGAAAAAAAGTGAATTTCTCGAGCAGGGGGGGAGGAGAAGAGACGAAAAAAAAATTACTTAAAAAAAAAATTTGGGGGAGAGTTTTAAGGGAATGGGTGGGGGGAGAGCGAGTCAAAACGTTGCTTGTTAATTAATTTAATTTTAATTATAATTTTTTTTTTTTTTTTAATTTTGCACGCGTTATCTTTTTCGGGGATCACAATTAAAATACTTAACTCCTCATTAAAGATTCCGAGAGGAAAAATGGCGGGAAAAAGGGGAAAGGAAGAAAGATGGCGGTGGTGGCAGTGGCGGTGGCAGCGGCGCGAATGAAGTACGTGGGTGTCGTCAGAAAGAAAATATTATCGTAGAGTGATTTTTTCCTTTTTTTCTTTTTTTTTTTTTTTTTTTTTTTTTTTTGATTTCTCAAATGAAAAAAGGAAAAACCGAGGGGGAAGGAAACGTTAAGTTTTAATATGATATTAATGGGGAGTGGGGGGGAAGGGAAATGCGTCGCCGTTTGTACGCGAAATATTTTTTCGACAAAAATTTCCTGGCCCGTTCGTTCGTCGTTTCCTCGTCCCTCTTTCCCTTTGGTTTCGCCCTCCATTTTTTTTTTTTTTTTGCCTTCGCTTCCTGACGTCAGTTTTTTTTTTTTTTTTTTTAGCGAAAAGTGAAAGTGCAAAATTTAAGGATGAAAAAAAAGGAAAAAAAAGGAAAAAAAAAAAAAGAAAAAAGATAAATAAAAAGAAAAAAAAGTTCTTCTCACATTAAGGAAATTACTTTGAATTATCTTTAATGTTTTATTAAAATGAAAAACTTACAAAAAACTGTTTACCTTTTCAGGTAGACACAGATGCCGTTATTATTATTATTATTATTATTATTATTATCATCATCATCATCATCATTATTATTATTATTATTATTTATTTTTCTCCTTTTTAAACAACGTGTAAAAGAATTTAAATATTTATGATAAGTGATAGGAAAGCATCGACTTTTCTTTTTTTTTCTTTTTTTTTTACCAGTCCGGGAAAAATAAAATAATAATAATAATAATAATAAGAATCGTAATTTGTATGTGTGTGTGTGTGTGTGTGTGTGAGAGAGAGAGAGAGAGAGAACAAGGCATTTTACAGCGTGAAAATAATTAAATAAATTTTTTTTTTAATTTTAAATTTTAAATTGGTTGTTATCGTTCGAATGACGTGCCGGGGGGAGGGGTGGTTATTATTTATTTTGTCATCGGCGTTTAAATGCGTCGTCTGCTTGGTGTTGTCGTATTCGTATCAAATGCGGTGTGTTTTGTGTGTGTCCGTGCGCGTGTGTGTCCTGAGAATTCGGTCTGCGGTTTTTTTTGTTTTGAAATTGCGCGTATGCGTGCGCGTATTCTTTTTTTATTTTCTGGAATTTTTAATTAGTTTTTTTTTTTTTTTACTTTTCGTCACTTTTAAATAATTGTCACCGTCGTCGTCGTCGTCGTCGTCGCTGTCGTTGATGGTTGTCGCTGACGTCATTTACGCAACATTACACTTTTTTTTTTTTTTTTGCTTTTTCTGACAATTTTCCCAATAAAATCTGACAGGATTTTTCATATGTGAACGAGTTTCATTTTGCTCACTCTCTCACTCCCAACCCCCTCCTCTATCTCTCTCTCTCTCTCTCTCTTTCTTTTTCCATTCAATTTTTTTTTTTTAAATAAAAATCAAGTACAACACAATCTTGTTTGAATA
This sequence comes from Pediculus humanus corporis, assembly GCF_000006295.1. Classification (NCBI taxonomy): domain Eukaryota; kingdom Metazoa; phylum Arthropoda; class Insecta; order Psocodea; family Pediculidae; genus Pediculus; species Pediculus humanus. The sequence goes on from NW_002987822.1 coordinate 37,881, forward strand.
CTTTATAAAATTCACAAAAGGTTGTTGTTTCGGTTGTTGGGTTGTTGTTGTTGTTTTTTTTCATTCTTTCTTTCTTTATTTCTTCATTTCTTCCGGTATTAAATATTTTATTTTATTTTATTTGTTAAAATTATTCTTAATAATATTTTTAAAAAAAAACTTTTCTTTTGTTTTTTTTTTTTGTTAGAATTTAATGGCGAAAAGAGTAGGAAAAGAGAAAAAGAGAGAAAAAGAGAAAAAGTTTTTTTTTTTTTTTTCATTTTTGTTATTTTTGTGTTGGTTGCGTTTATATAAAATTTTGTTGTTTTTTTTTTTTTTTTTCGTTTATATTCCCTTAAGGTCAACCTTTAGGCAAGTAATTTCCTGTCGTAAAAAGAAAATTTTAATTTTACTTTCATAACTTTATTTATTTATTTAAAAATTTCTTTTAAATGTAAAAAAAAAAAAGAGAAAAAACTGTGCATTTTTTTTTAAAAACACATTGACGTTATTTTGAAACAAAAGAAAATAAAAAAAAAACATTAATTTTTGATAATGAGGACAAAGATAGAAAAAGAGAGAGAGAGAGAGAAAGCGGATTTGGAAAGGATAAAGGATATGGTGTAAGAAGGAAACACATTCGGGGGAAAAGAAGGAATAGGAAGAAAAAAGCCTGCAAAAAAAAAGTAAAACTGAAAGGTGAAAGAAAAGGGGAGGGGAGAAAAAAATGGCCGAAACGGGATTTGAAAAAAGCCTCCTACCCCCCCCCCCCAAAAAAAAAAAAAAATTTTTTTTTTTTTAATTTGATGTTACGTTTGAAAAATTTAGGACGATAAATTTTGGTCGAACGTTTTGAAAAAAAATTTTTTTTTTTTTTCGTGTGTTTGACGTGACATCACCTTGACCTAAACGTTCTCGAGGAAGGACGAAGGTTCTCGAACAAATGATGTCGGGCCTACGAACGCCCTTGTAAAAAATGTAAATTTTTTTTTTTTCTTTTTGTTATATTCGAACGGTTATCGTGTTGGTAACACGATATCCGTTCGAAGAACGTTTTTCGTATACGCATTAAAAAAAAAAAAAAAAATGGAGGTCTGTCGATTTTTTTTTTAATCCACGTGTATTTCTGTTTGTTGGATAAAAACAAAACATGAAACATAATGGAGAAGGTCGGGAGTTGTTTTAGATTAGAAAAAACGGTGATTTTCAACTCTTATCCATTTCCTGTTTTTCATAATGACACGACACCGAAAAATAGATCTTTTTTAAACACTTTGCGTGTTTAAACAACAACAACAACGACAACCACTACTACTACTACTGCTACTACGACTAGGATTTAAATTTAAATAATTTTCCCTTTTTTTTTTTTCCTTTTTTTCCTTTCTTTCCTTTTTTTAACTCTTAATTTTTGTTTAACACTTGACATCATTATAATAATTGTTTAACGATAATAATAATAATGACGATGATGATGATGATGATGATGATGATGATGATTTTTCATTTAAAAAAAAAAAAATCTCGATATCGAAGAATGAAGGAGGAGTTGATGAATTTTTTTTCAGGCATGTTTTCGCGTAAAAAAATTCAAAAATGTGTTTTCTCTCTCTTTTCCTTTCTCTCTCTTGTTTCTTTTGTTTTTTTTTTTGTTTTTCAATTTCTCTCCTTCACGTTTTTAAGTGACATTAAAAAAAAAAAAATAATGATAATATTAATTAAATTTTTTTTTTTTTTGTTTCGCTTAAAATTGTTTGTAAACTTTTTTTTTCGCTTTTGTTTTTTTTTTTTTTGAATTTCACGCGTAAGTTTTGACACTTTTGAAAATTTTTGAAAAAAAAGAGGGATTGTTGCAATTTGTGGTTTACTAATAATAATAATAATAATAATAATAATAATAATAATAATAATAATAATAATAATAATAATAATAGTAATTTAATCGGTTCGGTAAAATTTTTTAAATAAATAAATTGTTTAAGTTCTTTTTTATTTGTAAAAGTAGTAAGAAAAATATTGGGGAAAACTTTAATTTTGTTTAAAAAGGATTCGAGGTTGTTATGGTTGTTGTTGTTTGTTTTTGTTTGTTTTATTTCGAGACATTGTTTAAAACGTTTATTTATTTAAAATAAAATAAAATAAAAATTTTTAATTTATTTTTCCGATTGGAAAATTCGAATGACGAATTTTCAAAGGGGAAAAAACAAACGAAAAAGGAAAGAAAAATGGGGCAGAAAAAAATTTTTTTTTTTATATATATATTTATAAGATTTAGGCCGTTTTGGGGATTAGGAATGCAAAAGTTTTCCCGTTTTTTTCCCCTCCCCTCTCTCCCCCGATCCACACTCTCCACACCCATTACCTTTCCCTTCTACTCCAGTCAAAAGTCGTAAAAAAAAAAAAAAAGGAAAATAATAATAATACTTTTTTTTTTTTTATGGAATTTTTATGGCGTTGAAAGAAAATAAACGGGTTAAAAAAAAAAAGAAGAAAGAGTGGAGAGCAAAAGGGAAATTGGAATAAAGGTTCCAAATGGCTGAAATGAAAAATAAGAAAGATAGAGAGAGAGGGAGAGGGATAGAGAGAGAAATCGCAAATAAAAAATGGATAAGAAATTTAATTTGTTTTAACGGAGCCTCCTTTTTGTCTCTCTTTCTCTGTGTTGTCAACAGAAATATTTCAAATTTATTATTATTACACCGGATTCTAAATCTATTTATGGTTCGTATTTATTTATGTAAATTGTAATAAATTATTTATGGCGGAAAATAAAAAAAAAACGAAACAAAAAATAATTTGAATTTTTGATGTGGCCAGCTGATCGATTACTCACTTTGATTTATTCTCACTCTTTCTCTCATTTTTTTTTTTTTTTTTTTTTTGGTTACCCCCCCCCCTGATTTTATCTATCTCTCTCACTCTCTCTGACTCTCTCTTTCTGCGTATCGTTGACCTCTCGGAAACAAAAAAAAAAAAAAAAACCCTTTTGAAAATTAACATGTCCCAATGAAAATTCAAATTAATTTTAAAAAAACAAAAAATTCAAACGATCGTAAACTTTCGTCTATCGAATCATTACGAATTACGGAGGCTTTGATCAAATATAAATTTCAATTGAATTTTTTTTTTTTTTACTGTCGGTCACGTGGTTAATCATCCCTTTTTACCACCTCCTCTCTCGACTCCCACTCTGTTTTTTCTAGAAAGTTTTCCTCCTCCAAAAAAAAAAAAAGGAAATTTTTTTTTTTTTCTTTAAAACCTTTAAAAAATTAATGTGAATTATTATTATTAATAATATTATTATTATTATAATTATTAAAATTATCATTATTATTATTATTATTAATAATGCAACGAATTTAAGTGAAACGGAAAAAATAGGAGGAGGAAAAAGAGGGGGGCGAGTGAAACGAAAACGGGAAGGGAAAATTTCAGGGTTTTTTTTCTTTCTTTCTCACTCTCTCTCCGTCTCTCTTTCTCACTCTTTCTCTCTCTCTCTTTCTCTCACTCCCTACTTATTATCCTTTTGGGAATCATCGAAAATTGTAGGGAAAGGTTTCCTGAAGAAAAAAAAAAAAAAAGATTATTTACGTTAAAGCGTTCAAGCGCGGCCATAGATTACCCTTCAAGAGTTCATAAAAAAATGAACCGGCTCCGGATTTTACTTATGGAACTTCCGTGAACTATTAATATTACCAAAGGAAAGAAAGAAAGAGAGAGAGAGACAGAGAGAGAGGGAGAGAGAGAAAGGAGTGAGGTATGAGAAAATGGATGATGGTTAAGAAGAAGAAATGAAAAAGCAGAAGACAAAAAAAGGAAAAATCGGAAGCGGACGGTTGTGTGTGTGTGTGTTTGTGTGCATTAGTCTTATTCTCTCTTTCTCCCCCCTCTCTCTCTCTCTCGTTCATTTTTTTTCATTTGAACGTTTTTTTGGTTTAACCATTATTCTTTTTGATTCGTCCGAACCGACATTAAATTTTGTGTGTGCGTTATAAAGATGAAAAAGGTTTAGAAAAGGAAAAATACAAAAAAAAAAGATGGAGTCATTTGAAAAAGTTTAAACATATAAAAGAAAGTAAATTGAATATTTAAAATATTAAAATAATCGTATCGAATTAAATAACAAACAAGTTTTTATTCTCTCTCCCTCTCTCTCTCTCTTTGTCATTTCTCTGTCTCTATTTTCTTTAACCTTTTCTACTTCTCTCTCTCTCTCTACTTTTTTTTTTTTACCTACTCTTTGTCTCTTTCTCTCTCTCTTTATTTCTTTTAACCTTTACACTTTCTCTCTCTCTCTCTGTCTCTCTCGTTCATCGGTTTGTTTTGTCAACTTTTAATTTTAGGTATTTTAACGTGGCACGACCGCAAAATGATGCCACTTTTCACTTTCAGTTTAACTTTTAAAAAAAAAAAAAAAAACTTTTATCGTATCACGCCAAACACATAAACACGTCACATACGATATTCACATGTCAAAAAAGTGACAGTCATATTATTTTCCTTTTTCCTCCTCCTCCTCCTTATATCTCCCCCCTCTCTCTTCCCTCCACTAGAAAAAAAAAAATAGGGAGGAAAATGGAATAGAAAGGAAAGTAGAAAAAGGAAAGATTTTTGGGTGTAGGGGTTTTTTTTTTTTTTTTTAGTTTCGTGATAAATTTATGAATTATTTATTTATTTCTTTGATGCAAAAATAATAATAATAATAATAATAATAATAATGATAATAATAATAATAATGGTAATAATAATAATAATGATAATAATAATACTTCACTGTTATTGAATTTATATATATATATATATATATTGATATAAATATATATTTATCGCGATGGAAATTTTTTTTTTTTTTCTTTTTGCCGTCGTTCATTTTAATTGAGTTTTTTTTTTGCTGCGGGTCGAGTCAGTCAGTCTCGTTCCGTCGTTATTTATTTATTTATTTATTTTTTTTTTAAATAAAATAATTAAATTTTTTATTAAAATTATTTCATGTCTCGACGTTTATTGAAAAAAAATTTTATTGTAATTTATATCGGGCGTGCGTGTGCGCGTGCGTGTGTGCGTGTGCTGCGTATGATTTGCCGCAAAATTTTTTAAATTTGCTGTCGGAAAAAGACGTTTAAAAAAAAAGTAAAAAAATTATTTGTAATCTATCATGATAATTAATACGTCATGACGTAATTAAAATGAATGAATTTTATTATCATTATTATTATTATTATTATTATTATTATTATTATTATTATTATTATTATTATTATTATTATTATTAGAGAATGAATTCATTTCTCACTTTTTTGATCATGCGCACGAATGAATGTTTTTATTTTTTTTTGTTGCTAAAATCAAAGCAATTTTTTTTTTATTTTCGAATTTTCCACATTTGGGCAAAATACGACGAATTGAAAATTAAATAAAAAAAATTTTAAATTAAACGGTTCGATAACTACCTTTTTCTCTCTCTCTCTCTTTCATTCCCGCCATCTTGTATCGATTTTAAATTGAATTTTTCACAAAAAAGAAAGGTTTTCTCTCTCGCTCACGCACACACGAATACGGGGGGAAAAAAAAGAAAAAGGAAAAAATTGAACCGTTTTAAAAATTTTAAATCCGATTTTCTTTCCTCCCTCGCCCCACCTCCCGTTCATTTATGACGTAATAAAATTTTATGAAACAACTTTTTGAAATCGAATCGACCGGATATACATGCACATATTAAATTTTTGAAAAAAGACAAAGACCCAAAAAAAAAAACCGGAAGTGACGATTAAATGAAAAAAAAAAAAAAACGTGATCGATCCATTTTTTTTTTTTTTTTTTAGTGAAAAAAAAATTTTCTTAGTTGAAAATTTCGAATTTTCATCCAGGAAATAATAGTAATAATAATGATAATAATAATGACGCTTACTTCGATCCGGTTCCGTGTATGACGTAGATGTGACGTCATTACCTCTTTCCAATTCGGCAGCATCATCCTATTTTCCTTCCTTCTCTTTACCCAATGTTTTTCTCTTTTTGTCTCTACCAACATTTCTTTCTCTCTCTCTCTCTCTGTCTCTGTCTCTCGATCTCTCTCTCTCTCTCTCTCTGTCTCTCGATCTCTCTCTCTCTTTTTCCGTTTTCATCTTTATTTCTCGTGATCTTTTTTTGTTTTTTTTGTTTTTTTTTTTTTGTTTTTATTTTTTTTTTTTTATTTTCGCTTTTCTCCTTCCCATTTAATTACTCTTTTATTTTTATTTTTTTTGTGTGTTTGGGGAGGGAGGGAGAGGGAATCGGAGGATAGGGAAAGAGCGAGGGGGGGAAGAGAGGGGGGGAGAAATGTTTAACAAAAACATATTTATTTGAATCGTTTGTTTTTTTTTTCTTCTTTTCTTTCTCTTTTTTTTTTTTTTTTAGTGGGGGAAGGAGTTTTATATTTACGATCGTTGTCTTTTTCATTATTTATATCAAAGGTGGGAAAAATCTTTAGCGCGAGAGAGAGAGCGAGATAGAAAAACGTGGAAAAGAAAAAATAATAATAATAATAATGATAATGATAAAGAATAAAATTTTAATATTATAAAATAATTTTTTTTTTATTAGGCGGGTAGAAAAGAAAATCGATTCGATATTTCTCGATATCTCGAAATGTGTTTAAGAAAAATTTTTTTTTTTTCTTTTGCGGAAAATTTGTAAGATGAAATTGACGAGTCCGGATGTTGTGTAGTTTGTTAGGTTGGTAGGTAAGTTTATCGATTTTAACGATTTTTTTTTCATTTTTTTTCGTTTTCTCCATGCAGCATCCTTTTCCTTTTTCGACATCTTCCGGTTTTTTTTTTCACTGTCTCTCTCTCTCTCTCCCCCCCTCTCTCTCACTCTTTCCAATATTAAAAAAAGACGGATGAGATTATTATAGTCAACCTTTTTTTTTTTTTTTTCACTCCCTTTTTTTTCCAAACCGAAATTTCTGAGTAAGCAATTAAAATAACAGCAATAATTACTTTAGCGAGAGAGAATTTTTTTTTTTTTTTTTTAATGGAAAAAAATTATGATGTCGTACCTGGAAATAATTTTAATTTGTTGTAAAAGGTTTTTTTTTTTTTTTTTTTTATGTTTTGCTGGGGATAAACTTGTTAATGGGTAATTAAATTATTATTATTATTATCATTTTTGTTTCGGTACAAAATTTTTCAAAGGGATAAAAAAAAAAAAAAAAAAAAAACATTTTTTTTTTGTTTTTTTTTTTATTATTATTAGCGGAAGTGAGAGAGAGAGAGGGGGAGGTAGGGAGGTGGTGATGGGGAAGTGGGAAGAGAATAATAATGAATTTAGCTTTTTTTTTTTTTTTTTTTTACATCCTGGAAATATTTTTTTCGACTGAAACGAAAAGTAGTAAAGAAAATATTACGGGTTAAAAAAAAAAAATTTGGATGCGTGTGATTGTTACATACGTTAAAATTAATTTTTTTTTTTTTTTGTTTCATTTCCCGTCGGAATCGAAAAACCGGAAATGGTTAGGTAGTAAGTAAGGTAAAGAAGGGCGTTTGTTAATCGATAATAAAAAATGATGGTTCTAGCTAACGATGGTTTTTTGTCGCGGTGAGAATTTTCTCTCTCTCTATCGTTGCGTCCCCTTATTGCAAATTGATCATTTCAATATTATTATTTTCATCGTTTATGTCTTATCAGCAACATTGTTATCATCATTGTCGTCATCATCGTTATCGTCATCATTCGTGAGAAAACAATCGACGAACGTTTATTCGTTTTTTAATTTTTTGTGTTTTTTTTTTTTTTGTTTTTTCCCTTCCCATTCTCGAATTTCGACGTCGTCTGCTTTTTTTTCTCCTTCTTTTTTTTCTTCTTCTTCTTTCTCGTACCCGTTTAATACACTTTTCGTAAGAAGAAGTATATTTTTTAAAAACAAACAATAAAAAAAAAAAAAAAAGTTTTTTTTTTTTTTGGAAAAATGTCATTTTAGGAAAAAAAAATTTATGTGCGTAACATATTATTTTCGTCTAATAAATAACTTTTAAATCCTTTTTTTTTTCTTTTTCTTTTTCTTTCTTTTTTTTTCTTTTTTCGTTTTTCTTTTTCTTTTTTTTTTTTTTTATCCGTTACGAAATTTATGCCATCGATCTTAGGTTGGAAAACAAAAAAAAAAAATTTTCTTCAACTTTTTCCTTTTTTTTTTTCTGCCTGTATTGCGAAATGAAATTTTTAACGTTTTAAATTTAAAAAAAACGAACGAACGAAATTGATTTTAGGGAAAAAGGTTAAGAAAGGAAAATTTTGTGCGTCCAGAATTTTTGTTTTTCTTATTACGTCACGTAAAACTCTTAAAATTAAATTAATGTAAGAATTAAATTTTTAAAAGGGGAGTGGGAAGGAGGAAGTGGCAGGAAAAAAAACGAAAACTTTTTTTTTTATTTTTTATTATTATTAATAATAATGTGGGAGTGGGAGAAAGTAGGAGGGAAGGAGGGAAAAAAAGATAAATATAGAGAATGAATGAAAAGAAATTTGAAATGCGAACAAACGAACAAACAAACAAACGAATAATATTTGTTAGCATATCTAAAATAAATAAATAAATGATCAAAAAAAAAATTTCTTTTTTCTTGTCTTGTGTGTGCCTTGTTTGTTTGTTTGTTTGTTTTAATCGAAGAAAAAGTTTTTTTCTTCTGCTTTTCTTTTTCTTATTCTTTTTCTTTTTGTTGTTGTTATTATAATTATAATTATTATTATTATTATTTAAATAAATTAGGTTTAAATATGAAGCTAAAGAGGGTTTTTTGCAATGATGATGGTGGTGGTAATGTTGGAGGAAAAAAGCAAAAAGAGAAAAGAAGTATGGATGCGGAAGTAGCGATAATAATAATGATAAAAAAGGAAGGAGGGAAAAGGAAACCGGAAGAGAAACGTTTTTTTTTTTTTTTAAATCGATGAAAAAAAATTTTTTCTTCTTCATTTTTTTCTTCTTCCTTTTTCATTTTTGTTTCAAATTTTCCGAGGTTTCGAGGAAAGGAACCGACATAAATCAAAATTTTTTCCTTTTGACTTGCTACTGTGTGTTAGTAAGTTGATTTTTGTGGGGAGTAAAGGAGGGAGAGAGGGGGGTAGAAGAGAAAAGAGAAAAAGGAAGGAAGTAAAAAAAAAAAAGAAAAGAAAAGAAAAAAATGAAAATTTAAAAAGAAAAAAGTTTTTTTTTTTTTCTTTCTTTTTTTAGTGAGCTCAGTTTTTTTTTTCTCTCAAGTTCTTTCCGTTTTTTTTCCACCCCCTCTCCCTACCCACGATTTCCCTCCGACCGATTTTCCCGTACCAACCGTTCGGAAATAAAATTTCCTTAAAATTTTTTTTTTTTTTCCGTTCCTGTCGTAACAATGGTTGATTTTTGCGTTTACGCGTTCGCGTGACGAATTTTTTTTTTTTTTTTTTCGGTAACGAAATCGGGGGGAAACGAGCGAAAGGCATTATTATTATTATTATCCGGGGAGAAAGGGGAGAGAGGCAGGCGTGGATAAAGAAAAAAAAAATAATAATGAAAAGCGACGGGGTGATAAGAGGGAATCAAAAGAAAGAGGGAGGAGGAAGAAAGGAGAGAGGGAGGGAGTAAATGGGAAAGCCCCAATGTTTTAAATGTTCGGCCCGTTCATTCAAACCTGCGGTAATTTTCTTATCGTTGCGGTGGTTTATTGATTTATTTAAATTTTTTTCTTTTTTTTTTTTTTCTTTTTAACTTTACTTTGATCTAAACCTAATAAATTATATTTTGTATCAAATAAAGTAATAATAATAATAATAATAATGAAAACCTTGTAACGCCAGTAAAAGGTCACGTGTTTAACGTTAACCTTAAATTTTTTTTCTATGCGATTTGTCAACGCCCGTCAACCTCGTGTCGACCTTTTTTTTTTTTTATTATTTAAAATATGCGCCGCGTTTTTTTCTTTTTATCAAAATGAAACCTTTCGATGTTTGGGTCGTTTTTTTTCCAAAAACGGATTTTACGCGCGTTTTTACGCACCCACTCCTTTCCCTCTTCCTCCCCTCTACCTGGGAAAAAATCCTGACATCGTGATAATTCTTTCGTTTTTTTGTAAATATTTTGTGATTTTATTCGTGAATTTAAATTTTTTCTGTTTTTTTTTTTTTTACTACGAAATCGTAGTAAATCGATCGATCGATCGATCGATTAATCGATTTATCGTTTTGTGTTTTTCCCTTTGTCTGCACGTCTTTTTTTTTTGTTTGTTTGTAACTTTCCTTTGAGTCTAAATAATCGTATTTACTTTACGCATCAGTTAATGTTTGTTATTGAATCAAGTTTTTTTTTTTTGTTTTTGTCTTCTGCTCCGCTATCAAGGGGAGGATGGGAGAAAAAGGAAGGACGAGGGTGTGGCAAAAAAAATTTCGAATCGAAACAATAACAACAACAAAAAAAAACAAAAAGGTTTATTAAATTTTTTTGTAATTAATTTTTTTATCCATATAAAAGTTGGAGAGAGAGAGAGAGAGAGACGGGGGAAGTGAGAAGGGTGTAAAATTAAGGGTTGTAAATTATTGTTGGAGACGCTCTTATCTCTTAAAAATGATTTTAAAAATTTAAATGAATCTAATATTTATTTCCTTTTTTTTTTTTTTTTAAAAAAGGAATTAAATAATAAAATGGGTGAAAAACCGAATCGGATGGAAAATTTAGAAAAAGAAAAAAAAATGCAAAAAGGAGAAAAAAAAGAGGGGGAAAGGGAAACCTTTAAAATAAAAGGTTCCAAGCCAAAAAAAAAAAGAAAGAAAAAGTTACTTAAATTTAAAATCGAAAAGTTGTTTTTTTTTTTTTTTTTTGGGAATTTGAAAAATTTAAGGGAAACTCAAACCTTTTTTCCATTTTCCTCCTTCTTCTCCTCTCTCCTCAAAAAAATTTTTTTTTTTTCCTTTTTCCCACGCCCAATAAAACGAGGTAAAGAATTAGTTTCGAAGGTTAACCAGGCTATTATTTTACTATTGGGTTGGAAAATTTTTTTTTATTTATTTAAAATACAAAAAAAATTAAAATTATATAAACCTTGTTTTATCGCGCGTATTTTCCCGGGAAAGGCGGGGGAAGAAATGAAAGGTTGTTGAAGGAAAAATTGCGGGGAAATTCCCAAAAAATAAAAAATAAAAAGGAAAGAGAAAATTTAAAAAAAAATAATAATAATAATTTGTTATTTTAATACGATACAATATAATACACGCACTCTTTTATTCGTCGTTTTTTAGTTTGTCGGGGAAGTAGAATCGAAAGTGGCAGAAGGAAAAAAAAAAGAAAAAAAAGGAAATAAAGGAAAAACACGTGAAAGAAAGAATTGTAGAAACGAATTTTTGATTTTTTTTTTTTTTATTTAAGTATAAAACAATACAAATTTTTATTTTTTAAATTGACGTCCTCAAGCTTTTTTTTTCTTTTTATTCAAATGAAAAAGTTTTAATAAAATGAAAACTTTAACAGATAATGCAATTGAGATGCCCCCTCCCCCCAAAAAAAAACCTTTTTGTATTTTGATAATAATAATAATAATAATAATAATAATAATAATAATAAATTTCTCTGAAGGTAATTTTACAAAAAAAAAATTTTTTTTTTTTTAAAATCCCCCTTGTTCTCTCTCTCTCAAATTATCCTTTTCGAAACGTTTGAGCCTAAAAAAATTTAAAATATTTTATCACCACCACCCCCACCGCCACCAATAAACAATAACAAAAAAAAACATCAAAATCAACAAGACGAAACATAACATTAACAATAAAAAGATTTTTTAACAAAAGAAAAAATATTTTTCTTCTTTATTTCTTTATTCTGTCTCTCTCTCTCTCTCTCTCTTTCTCTTTTTACCCTTTTCTCTGTCGTTTGTTCGTTAGTTTGTTTGTTTTTTTTTTTTTGTGCTTTTTAATTGTCATAAAAAGATTTCATTCAATATGGTGGTGGCAACAGAGATAAAATATATATATATATATATATATTTACATTTCCCTGTTTCAGATAACGTCAATATTCAATGCTTAAACATTTGAAACCATTCAAACGTATAAACTTTATTACTCCCCCGATATTAATTCTCGTCAATATATATATATATATTTATATTTCGATATACAAAATTAATAATAATAATAATAATAATAATAATAATAATAATAATAATAATAATAATAATGATAATGATGATGATGATAACGACGATAGTATCAAAAATAAAGGCGAGTTTATAAAGTTTAATTTAAATTTTTTTTTTTTTCAATGGCGTCGGCGGCGAAAATGTAAACAAAGCAAGGGTTACCAAAATCTAAAAGAAAAAAAAGAAAAAAAAATGGCGGATGTTAAATGGTGACGTTTTAACATATCATATGTATTATACGTGTGGTGGGGTATTTTAATTGGTTGCGAGTGATGGTAGTCGGTTTAAAAATGGCGGGAAAAATGATAAATTCAAACGGAAAAAATTTATTTATTATTATTTATTTTCCTTTTGTAAAAAAAATTTAACGTTGCGTAAATGTAAAGTTTGAGAATTTTTTTCCTCTTCCTCTTCCCCTTCCCCCCTCCCTCACGTTCGGGTCAGTTTTCCGTGTAACGATTTTTTTTTTTTTTTTTTTTTTTTTTTTTTTTTTTTTATCATGACGAATAAAATTGACTTTAATGGTAAGAAGATAATCATAACGTTTTGAAAAATGAAAAAAAAAGATTCGTTCGTCGTCTGACGTGGCAGAAGATATGAAAAATGAATAAGGAAGTGATGGTAGGGTAGAGGTGGCGGTGATGGCGGGAAAAAGGGAGGGGAGGGGGAAGAAACACGTTGGCGGCGATTCGAAAAAAAAAAAAATAAAATAAAGCTCGGTCTGGGAAAAGAAAAAAAAAAAGTGTTTGCATTCATCAAAGGTTTTCCTTTTTTTTTTCCTTTTTCTTTTTTTTTCACAAAGGAAAAAAGAGCAAAAAAAAATCTATCCGTTATGTGGCCAAAATAAAAAGGAAAAGAGAGAGAGAGAGAGAAAAGGAAATTTTTTTTTCTTCTTTTTTTTTTTCCTTTTAAATTATAAATAATTTGCTCGTTTTTCATAAATTTTTTGACACTTTTTTTTTCTTTTTTTTCTTTCTTTTTTTCCTTTTTCTATTCTACCCTTACCATAATTTTTTTTATTTTTTTTCAACCCTCTAAATTATTTATTTTACATAAAAAAAAAATATTTTAACTTAAAAATTTCAGGGTTGTTCGATCTCGATTTAAAAAAAAAAAAAGGAAAAAAAGGGGAAAAAAGGAAAAAAAATTAGTTTCCCGTTTTTTAAGATTATATATGTAATATGCGTTCGTTACGTTTCGCGTTCGCGTGTTTTTTTTTTTATTTTGTCGTGACCTCAACTTTGAACGTGTTTAACACAAAATAGGGTAATGCATAATCAGATTTCGTGTATATTTTATTACTCGTTGCAATTAAACAAAAAAAAAAAAGTGAACAAAACAAATTTTTTATACGTACATGCGTACACGCGAGTTTTTTTCGTTGTTGTTGCTTTTTCCCTTTTATTTTCTTCCTCGATCTCTCTCTCTCTCTCTCTCTCTTTGACTTTTTATTTGGGTCACTAAGATTTTAAATAGCCCCTTTCATCTCCCCACGACCACCACCACAAAAGTGAAGAAGTATATTATAACATTCGATAAGATTTTAGTGTTTTTATTTTTTTTTAAAAAAAGAAAAAAAGTCCAAAACGGTCTCCTCTAGGGAAATCACCGTTGGGAAAATGGAATGGAATGTTTTTTTTTTTTTCTAGCCGGACGTGGAAGGAGAAAAATGCGAAGAGTTGAAAATGAAAACGAGGGGACGGTCGTGTGTGTGTGTGTGTGTATAAGTTTGCTGACATATTTCAAAAACAATTTTTCTTTTTTTTTTTTTTATTTTTTTTTTTATTTTCTCTTCTCCAGGTTTTTGAGTTTTGAGTCGGAGGACAAAAGAAAAGAATTATTATTATTATTATTTATTTATTTTTGTTCGCTTGTTTGTTCGTTTGTTGAACTATGGTACTCTTCTAAAAATTCTCCAGTTTTTAAATTAAGCTTTTTAAGATTTGTTATCCAGGGAGATGACGTCGTCGTCGACGTCATCCGACGAAGAAAAATTAAAACAATGTAATAAATAATGTAAGAAGGGGGAGAAAATAAGTTTTGGCAAAATTTATGTAATAATGCCTTTCCCCCTTCCCCCAGTTGTCGTTGTCGTTGTGTTGGAGAGAAAGAGAGAGAGAGAGAAAATAAAAAGTTAGAAAGGTTGAGAAACGATCCGGTCAGGAAATATAATGGAAAGAAATTTTTTTTTTTTCGTACTCCCCATTTTGAGTTTTAAATTTTTTTGACAAAAAAAAAAAAAATTTTATTTTGTTATGAAAAGAAAATGATACCGAAAAAAGGGAAAAGAGGAAGTGGAGGAGGAGAAGGAGGAGGTGGTGGAGGGACTGGAACTTATAATTTTCCTTTTTTATTATTATTATTATCGTAGTTTTTCATTTTTTTTTCCTTTTCCTTTAAATGGAAAAAAAGGTAAAATTTTAAATATGAAATATCAATTAAATTTAAAAACAAAACAAACAATCCCGTTTTTGTTTTTCCAGAGAGTAAAAACAAAATGAGAAAATATTTTTTTTTACAAAATGACCTTTGACCTTCGACCTATTTGAAATTTACTCGCTCTTTTTTTTTATTAAGTGCTTTAAAAAATTTTTTTTTCCTTCTCTTCATTTATTTCTCGATTCGATCGCGCATTTCGGCATTTCGTCGCCATTTTAAAATTACGAGTACCAACATAATTTTTTTTCAAAAGGGGATCCGTTAAAAAAAAAAAATTTCCCTTCACTCTAATTTTCTTTCCCTTCCCTCCCCTTCCACCTTTCATCTACGAAATAACTTACGACGGTGCAATTTTTTTTTTTTTAAACAAATCGAGAAAATTGATTTCCACCGATTATGACGAAAAAAAGGTTTGCCAATAAAAAAATTTTTTTTTTTTTTAAATAGTTTTTCCACAATTGTTACCAACGTTTATTTTTTTTAATCGTAAAAATTTAAATATTATTATTATTATTATTATTATTGGTGAAAGATATGCATTTTTTTTAAAACGTTCGTTTGAGTTTTTATCGCTGACTTAGAATCGAAATAAAAAATCGTCATCGTCATCATCGTCATCATCATCATCATTATCATTTTATTGCTTTCGAACGAGTTGAAATGAATGAAAAAATTAGCAGCAAAAAAAAAAGAAAGAAAAAGATGGAAATGAAGATGAAAAAATACGTTCGAATAATTTTTGTTGTTGTTGAACCTGCCGCCATAATTCGTTCCAGCGGTTTTCTTATTCGCCCCTTAAGTAAATATTTACGTCATAAAATCAGGAGAAAGGGAGGTAGGAAAGGGAAGGGGGAGCGGAGAGAGAGGGAGAGAGAGAGGCTAAACCGAATTAATCCGAATAATTTATTAACATCTTTAAACTTTATTAATAATAAATTGACCGGTGGACCGATAAAACGTGGCATTTGTTAATAATTTAACCTTTTTGAAAATTTTCCCCGTAAAAATTATTTTCACGATTCTCTTCTCTCCTTTTCCCCTCCCCCACCAAACATCCTTTCGAGATTATTTATGTAAGAAAAAAAAAGTGGCAAAAGAAAACGCGATGGACAAGATTGGAAATAAATAAAAAAAAAAAAAAAATTGAAAATATCGGGGAAGAAGAAAAAATGTCGACAAAATTTGAAACCTGGAAAAAATTAAATGTATTTATTTTACGTTGTGTAATTATTTGGGGGAGGCGTTCGGGGTGTTAAAAAAAAAAAATGATAAGATGGCAAAAAATTTTATTTTTATTTTGTTAACCGTTCGACCAATCCACGTTCGGCAGAAACGCGCCAGCTAACAAAGAGAAAAGAAAACAAAAAAAAAAAAAAAAAAAACAAGACAAAAGTTTATTTCGTTACAAAAATTGTTTTTGTTGTTGTTGTTGTTATTATTATTATTATTATTGTTTCTTTTTTTTTTCATTACTGGAAAAGAAAAATTTAATGCCATCAACTTTTTTTAAAAAAAAAAAAAAAAAAAAAAAAAAAAAAAGATGATGAAGGAAAAGAAGAAGGAAAACAAGAGAGTGAATGGGCAGAAAGTAGGGAGGGAGGGAAAAATGACGGAATTTTAAAGAAAAAAAAAACCGACCCAATCAAATTTTTTTTTTTCCAGCGTGTGAAATTTGTTCCAAGGTTTTTATTATTATTATTATTATTGATTTATTGACGGTTCGATGCGTTCGACATGTGAAAACGAATTTTTAGAAAATTTCCAGAATGTTTTAGGAGTTTTTTTCTTTTTTTTTTTTTTTTTTTTTCTTAAATTTTCTTCTCCAAAATTTTTCCATAGGAAAGAGAGAGAGAGTAAGGAATGAATAAAACGTCGTTTGTTTGTTCACAAAAAAAAAAAAAAAAAAAACAAATGGTAATAATAATGATAATAATAATTTAAATAATATCAAATAATAACTTGGGTCTTTATAGAAAATAAATTTTGCATTAATTTAATTTTTACGTAACGAGAGTGACGTCATTATCGTTTTTTTTCCACTAATAAATCGAATATATAACGACGACGATTAAAAATCGATTTGATCGATTGACTGTTTTGTCGATAAAAATTTTAATAATTTTTTGTTGTAGATATTTATATATATAAAACAAAATGGCGTTTTTAAAGCAAATATCGAACGGGTATTTAACGTTTTTTTTTTTGCTTTTCTAAATACACGTTCGGGATGATTTACGACGACGACAACGACGACGACGAGTCGTGTAAAAAATCCAACGGAAAAAAATTTGTAAGCAATATTCTGATAACTTTATTTTTTCACGTGGCATTTTACTTATTCGACATTAAACGTGTTAACGAGATATCAGTACCGACGTAAGGAAAATCTAAAAAAAAATTTATTCTACTATTCTTAATATGTATTTTCTATTGTATAAAACGAATAATATACATCGCAACGGAAACGTGATTGATTCTCTCCTTATTTTATTCGTAACAAAAAAAAAAAAAAATTTTCTTTGTTTTTATTTTTTCAAATCGAATCAAGTGTATCAAAATGATAATAATAATAATAATAATAATAATCACAATTATTACACGTCATGGAATTATCATACAGCGTGATATAATAGAGGAAAGGGAAAGGTCAAAACATAATTTATAATAATTATTTTCTTGACACTTTAAAAAAAAAAAAATTACATTGGTCGCCATCATCATTTTTTTTTTTTTTTTATCAAACTTGCGTGTGAGTGTTTGAATGCACTTGATCTTGATCGACTTCTGCCGGAGCATAATACTGAAAAAGTTAAAAAAATAACTAAACAAAATGGCAACGTTGTACGATGGCGTCACGCGAGTAATTTTCTTTTTTTTTTGTTTTGTTTTTGGAATACTTACTCTGCCGTTGTCGAAATCTCTTCCGCCACCGATTGTAAGTCTTGCTTTAGCTTTCATGGCATCCGTTAAAGGTATCTTATTGTAAAATTGGTGAACGTGGAAGAAGAAAAAAAAAAGAGGTTAATTAGTTAAAGAACATCATTTCACGCGGATTTTTATTTTTATTCTCACATACAGTAGTCATACTTTGGCTCTCATGGCTTCCATGTGTGATTTATAGCAAAATTCTAAAAGCGCGACCGCCATTGCCAGTATCAATCCACCAATGAGAATGTAAAATATTCCGGCCACGTGACTGAGGGAAAGTTCATTTCCTAGAGCATCTTGTTTGTCGCTTTGTTTGCATTCCGTTCTGTAAGACCACCAACGATTTTTCAACTTGGTCAATTCTCCATTTTCAATGAGTTCGAGAACGGCTAAATTTATTTCTTTCCTGTAAAAAAAAAAAAAGGAAACGTTTTTCAGGTTTTTCTATGGAACGAACGTTTATGGTGAACGTTTTTTCCTAAATGCTCACATGAGTGGCGAATGTAAGGCAGTGGCAATACCGAAACCTTTCGCATCTAAATTCCTTCCGACTTTCATCGTGTCACAAGGTTGTCGCTCGTTTGTATAATCGTTTTTCGGACTTTCTATCAAGAGAGCGTATTTTCCTTTTGAATCTCTCACTCTTCTTATTCCTTCGTCGTAGGATTTAACAAAAACGTGTTTTCTCGAATTCATAAATTCCCACATTTTGTTAAACAAAGTTATTTGAGATTTCTAAATTTAAAAAAACAGTGGAAAATTTATAATAATTTGCAATAACAAAAATTCAAAAGTGAAATTTCAAAAAAAGGCGGAAAAATTACGCTAAAAAATTCCCACGTCGAACCGTTCGTTAGAGTTCCATATTCGACTTCCGTTTGAGATGCTAAATCTTCCGGAGAATTGATGGGAGTCACCATTCTTTCGACGGTTAAAAAGGCAGCTAAATTAGCCGTGTACGATGATATTAGTATAAGTGTGAAAAACCACCAAACGCAACCGACTATCCTACCGGAAATGGATCTGAAATATTTAATTAAATTTTATTATACACGAGTTTGAATTTTTTTTTTTTTTTAACATCATCCCCTCCTCACCTTGGAGTTATGTCACAGCCTTGTTGCATGAATGCACCCAATGCGAACCACAGGCTGTTGAGTATACTGAAATCGTTTGCGACAGTCGTCGAAAGACTGTGACCTCCCCCGCCACCGACGGGATAACTTCTTTGACTTTCTTCTTCGCAATGAAGTAATTTCCATTCGTAGGGAGAAAATCTTGAAAGAAAATTTAATTTTTTTTATAAGAAAGAAAGAAAGAAAGAAAATTATCACACGCGACGGGAAAAAAAAAAAAATGAAAAAAGAAAAATTAGGTTACCTTGACACGATGAAAAGAACAACGGAAACGGCTAAATAAGAAAAAATAACGGAAACCCAAATTTCTTTTGAAAGCGGATTTAAAAAGCTGAAAACTCCGGGTTTTTGTTTAACCGGTTTTTTTATCATTATGCTTATTCCGAGAGACATGAAAGGTTTGCTAAAATCGATGGCTTTTTGCCTTTCTGACGTGATCGTCATCGAAGCGATTGCCATATCCGCTTCCTGTAATTAATCAATTTAAAAAAAAAAAGTGTTTTTATTTTTTTATTTTCTACCAAACGCCATTTTTTTTTTATTATTATTCTCGCACCGTCAAAAAACTCTATCTGCTTTTGAGTTTTTCCAAAAAAAAAAAAAAAAAAAAAATGGCGGAACTCTCGTATGACGTCACATAAATAAGGTAAAAATTTAATGTGGGAAAAGCAAATTTGGTTGTTTTGTGTTTGAGAAACAACCTTTGAAAACGAAATGTTTCCTTTTTTTTTCGTCGGAATCCTTTTGATGCTTTTTTTTTTGTTGTTGTAAATAATTCCTCTTTCATTCATTCATTCATTCATTCATTCGTGTTAAACATTTGATTACTTTTTACCAAAAAAAAAAACCATCTCAAATCTTTTATTTGTATCTCAATGAGATGAACTCGTTTGTTTTTCTTCGTTTGTGTTCTTTTTCACATTTTCTTTTACTTCCTCCCAACTCCTTTTCCCCTTTCCGTTCCCCTCCCCCCTCCTTCTTTTCTCATTCGTTCCTCGTAGTGAATTAAAATTTCTTTTATATTCGTACATATACCTTTCGTATCAATTCTCCAACCATTCCGTCCCATTCTCCATGTTGATTTTTAGAACCGTAAACTTTGTCTTTGACCAATCTTAACTCGTCTGGAAAAAAATTTTTTTTTGTAATTAATTTAACAAATAAAAAATATCTTAGGGGGTGATGGGGAGGGGGAGAGGGAGGGGAGAAATTTTTTTTTTTTTTTAAACATGATAATTACATTTAATGTTTAATTTTTTAGCAACTAAATCCGCCAAATCCTTACAGTAACCTTCGTAACGATCGTTTCCTTCGTATTTCACTCCGGTGTCGTTGGGTTTTGCCATTATGTAAGGTTCTTCCTGGAATTTTATTCATTATTATTATTATTATTATTATTAACATGTAAAAGAAAATAAAAGGGGGGAAAAAACTTTTTTTTTTTTTTTTCTTAAAAAATTCTCTTGAAATTCTCCAGTTTCTGACTGGATTCGATTCTGATGATTTAAAATTTTCGTTTTATGATGATGGCGATGATGGCGATGATGATAATAATAATAATAATTTAATAAACGAAAACTCACAATGATGGATGTGACGATGTACGTTTTATTTCTATCGATTTCTTGTTCGATGGGTTTAATAGTTTTCGGTTCGAATTCCAGACTCAAACCGTAAACGTCCGACCAATTTCCGACCCTTTGCAAAACGCTGTTTAACGACATTTTAACAACCTGCAAAGTAAAATTTCTTCGTCTTCCGTGTTCGTTAAATTTAACATCGCCGGTTAAACCTTCCATTTCGACCTGGAAAAATTAAAACGTCATCGAATCAAAACTTTTCCGGAAGGGGAGTGAGAGAGAGAGAGAGAGAGAGACGGGGGAGAGAAAACGAAAATAAAACTTTTTTTCTTCTTTTACCTTTCTTAAATGTTTTGATATTTTATCACCGTGTTCCCAAGGTGTCACCCACGTGTTATTGCTATAATTAGCATAACAATCCAAACGTGATCCGTTATTGAAAAGTGGGCCCCGTTTAAGAGATTCTCCGACTTCCGGTTTTTTTTTAAATAATTTATTAAATGCTTCGACAATGACGAAAACGGCATCGTACATGAGTGCAAATTGAGCCGATATTGAATTTTGATCTGAAAAATAAAATTTAAAAAATTTTTATTTTAAGGAGAGAGAGAGGGGGGGTGAACAAACGACAGGAAGATAATAGGTAGATAACCGACTTCCTCCTAAACTCGAAAAACGTCTCCTTCTCATTTCTAAAAAATCTTTAACGAATTTTCTATTTCTGTCGACTATTTTAAAACCCGTTATGTTAACACTTCCGTAGGGTATGCTGGTCTCCCATTCATCATCCATTATCTGAAATGGAAAAATAAAACAAAATAATTGTCAATCGAAAAACAATTAGTTTGTTGTTGTTGTTTGTTAAATTTATACTATGACGTCATGCAACAAATCAGTTGATTTAATCACTTTAGCGTGGTAAGAAAAGTAAAAAAGAGGCAGATGAAAATTTTCGTTTGTTTGTTTGTTTGTCCAGTTCTGTTTAATCGTTTCCTTGTTGTTTTGTTTGTTTGTTTTTGTTTTGTTATTATTGTTATTATCACACCTAAACCACGATGGTCTTAAAGAGTAATTTTCATTTTACATTTCGCAAGATTTTCAGTTTTTTAAAAAATTTTTTTTTGTGTTTTTCATTTATGCTTTTTACAAAAAAAATATAAAAAAAAGTTTTTAATTTAAAATTATTGTTTTTATTATTATTATTATTATTATCATTATTATTATCGTCGGTCGTAGTAGTTGTAATATTTTTTTTAACGTTAAAAAAAAAAAAAAAAAAATTTAAAAAGTTAAAGGAATTTATTTGAAAGTTTTGTTTCCAAGTTTTTTTTTTCTAAAAAAAAAAAAAAATGGAAAAAAAAGGAAAAGAAAGATTTATTTTTATTTAAAAAAATTAAATTTTTTCAAGTATGATTCGACGAAGAGAGAGAGAAAGAGAAAAAAATTTTCTCTCTCTCTTTTTTTTTCCGTTCCAATTCGGTGATTCTTAAAGTGGGCATTACTGTCATCAGGGGACCACTAAATGCCAGATAAAGAAAAAAATGTAAAAAGAAAAAGAAAGAGTGGAAAAGATGGTAAGGAAGAGGAGGGAAAAAAAGAGATAGAAACGGTCGAGAGAGGAAAAAAAAGGGGGAAGGGGGAGGGAGGGAGAGAGAAGGGGGGGAAAACTGGAACTGGACTCGTTACGCAAAGAGAGAAAAACTGGAACCGAAAAACGAGAGAGAGAGAGAAAAAAAAACTTTCCTTTAAACTTTTTTTTTTTTTTTTTGCGGTCTTTCGAGAATAATATTCTTGGCTGTGATAATTTTTTTTTTTTTTTTGCTTCGATTCGTTTTTGCTCTCCACACGTTTATTAGATTTTCGTGAAGGTAAAAAAAGAAAAAAAATAGTTTCTGGAATTAAATTTTTTTTTATTTTTTTTGTCAAAAAAAAATAAAAAATTGGTTTTTTATTTTGGAAACGAAAAACAACGATAATCGGGAAAACAAAAAATTTCGTTATTGTAAAAAAACACTACTTGCCAAACCGCTTAGAAGGTAATGATAAGTTCTTCTTCCGAGTCTCTCGTTTCTGACGTGAGATATAATAATTTTTTTAGCGAGTTCCGCCGGACAATCCAAAATGATGTATTTATTTCCCCAAGTGTTCATTTTCTCTATTCTCAATAGGAATTCTATGGCATCCGTTTCGTTAATTATTCTTTTGACTGCTTCCACGTGAAAATTTTGTCGTCCTATTAACGTTTCGTCGATTTGTTGTAATCTGATCAAACCTTTTTTGGAAAAAAAAAAATTTTTATTTAATGCGGCCGTAACAAAAAACAAAAAAAAAAAAAAGAGAAAAAACGGAAATGAATGTGCGGTATGAAAAAATGTTTTGAAACAATAAAAAACAAATTACAAAAGTTTTGAAACGCAATTTTTAACGACACGACGATTACGATTACGAAAACGATGACCGGATGTAATTTTTTTTTGTTTTACTTTTCGATTGTTTATAAAGTTATTTCATCATCATCATCATCATCATCATCATCATTATTATTATTATTATTATTATTATTATTATTATTATTATTAATATTATTATTAAAGTTCGTATAAGGTGACTTTAAAAAAGCGGAAGTAAAAAAACAAAATGGTGAGAAGGTAGTATAAAGATTAAGGAATAATAAATTTTCCGAAAAAAAAACAAAAGGTTTTTTGGTTTTGAAATTTATGGGGGTCATAACGTCGGGTAATCAACGCTTCGAACCGAAAAAAAAAATGGCGGAAGTTGTTGGAGGAGGGGAGGGTTAAACAAAAAAAAAAAGAAACGTTAAAAATTTTATGGAAATGACGTTAATAATGATATTATTATTATTTGAAATTTTTTTAAATAGTTAGTTTGATTTTTTTTTTGTTTTTGTGTTTACGTGTTTTTGTGTATAATTAAGAGCGGATGTGTATCGTCCGGATGAAACCGGAAATGGACGGAAAGAAAACAAAACAAAATTTTTCGATTAATTAAAGATTGGAGTATGTCGTCGTATGAAGGAAAAAAGAAAGAAAAGATAACGTTTACAAAATTTTTTTTTTTTAATAAAATTTGTGTTTCGAAAACGACCGGAAATGGATAAATTTAAAGTACAAATAAATAAAAAAAAAAAGGTTGCGATGCGTGACTATAAAAGTATTAAATGTAAACATAAGGAAAATTTTAAAAAAAAAAAAAAAAAAAATGGCGCGAAAAGTTTTTAAAATTGTAATTTTAACTTTTTTTTTTTGTGTGTTATCTAAATTACTTTTCTCGTTTTTATTTAAACTTTTTGCGACACCTTTTTTTTTTTTTTTATTTCCCGGGGCCCATTCCCCCTCCCCCCTATTAAAAGCGAAAATGCATGCCGAAGAAAAAAAAAATTTCCCGCTTAATTTAATTTGATATTAAAACGGAAATGCGACACGAGCGAAAAGAAGGGCGGGAGGGGGGGTTTTTAGAACGCGAGTACGTTTTTTTTTTTTTTTAGTGTTGGATGAAATTTAGTGAAACAAAAAAAAAAATGGCGGCGTTTTTAATGTAGTTTCAAAGAGGAAATAATAAATGAAAACGAATAATAAAAAAAAAAGTAAAAGAAAAGAAGGATATTATAGTTTTAGATGAAGAAAAAGAAAAATGTTGTCATGGTAATGGAAACCGGTGGTGGGGGTGGTGGCGATGGTGGGGGGTGGGGGTGGTATGACCTCTTGGATGTGGACCACCGAGAATCGAAAGTCAAATGAGAAAGCGGCTCTCCTCTCCTCTCCTCCCATGCCCTCCCGTTCTACCCCCGGGGGATCTAAAGAAAATCCCTTTAATATCTGACTTGTCGCCTTTTTTTTTTTTTATTGTTGTATAAATCAACCATGATTTCTTTTTTTTTTCTTCTTCCACTTTTTCTCACCATCGGGCTCTCGCGTTTTTTTTTTTTTTTTTTTGTTTTAACAGCGAGAATAAAAATTAATTTTACTTTACTTTACAGGAAATTCCTTCTTCCTTTTCGTACCTCTCTCTCTCTCTCTGCCTCTTTTTCATTCTCCTCTTCTCTCCCCTCCACAAAAAAATGGGAGGGGGGAGAAGGGAATTGTTTGAAATTTGAATTAAAAAGGAAATTTGTCTTGTAACAAAATTTTTAGACGATGGAGAAGAAAAAAAAAAATTAAATTAACTTTTCTTCCGGTTTTTTTTTCCTCTTTCTTTTCTTTTCTTTACCTTTCGTTTCTTACCCTTCTTCTCTCCTCTCTTCTTCCGACCTTTTTCTTTCTTTAATTCTTTTTAATTATTCTCTTGCGCGATATTATACTCTAAAATCTTTTTTATTATTTCTTTTTCCCTCCCTTCTTACCTAACATCCCCCTTTACATGATTTGAAAATCGTTTCGACTCTCGCAAAAATAAAATTTTTATATGTGTGTGTGTGCAAATAACGAAATGCGGGTACGTGTTAATTTAACGGTTTTATTCTAAAACCACTTTTAATTTTTAAAAACAGAATTTTTGGCGCGAAATGCACCGCTTACGGTAAATTTGAAAAAAAAAAATTTGACCGTTATAATAAGTTCATTGTTTCTTTTTAAAAAAAAGAAAAATTTAACTTTTTTCTTTTGTCTTCTTCCACGTTTGCCCGACATTTTCTCAATCGCAAAAAAATAATTTTTCACTTTTACGGGGGGGTTGGGAGGGAAGGGAAAGGGATATTTAGGGTTATAATTAGTGAAGTAGCCATTGCACTGTTACTGACACGTTGTCTTTTTTCCTTTTTCCATCTCTTCCGTTTTCCCCATTCCTCCTCTCCCCCCCAAAAAAAAATTATTATTCGCGTTGACAATTTTAAAATTATTATTATTATTATTATTATTATTATTAAATGCAAAAGGTGGTTCGATGCAAAGTTTTTAATTAATTAAAACTTTTTTTTGCGAGTTTTGCGAGAAAAAAAAAGGTTACGAAAAAAAAAATGAAAAATTAATTTAAAAAAAAAAAAAAACATTTTTTTCTTCCCTTTCCTCCCCTCCACGCCCGTTCCCTCCCCCCATTTATTTAAACCAGGTTTAAGTCTGTCAGACGCATATTTTTATTATTATTATTCCGTTAAACGTGACCGTTTTAGATGTTAGTTTGACGGGGTTTTTATTAAAAAATTCATTTCGGGGGATTTTTTTCCGGAAACGAATAATAAACAGGGCAGGACGAGGAGGTCCCGACCTTTCCTTGTAAAATTTGTCGCCATTTTGATGTTTTCACATACCCAATGATCTCTTCTTTAATTTCTTCGTAAAAGACTCGCAAAATTTTTAAGAATGAATTTTCGATTCTGGAAACGCATGATTTATTTTTCAGGATAGATCAACAACGGGTTTGTTGTACCTTTCAGTTATTTACACCTTTTTAAAAGATTTTGTTTTGGTTTTGAATCTTCGCGTTGAACGCTTTCTTCTTTTTTTTTTGTAATTTAAATTATTATTATTATTATTATCGTTTTATTTTTTACATAACGTCAGATTATTTCTCCCCCCCCCCCAAAAAAAAAAATGCGTATGTAAATGAAACGAAAAAAGAAGGAAAAAAAAATGTTTAGAAATTAATCAGGTTAAAAAAAAAAAAGACGTGACTTTAGATAGAGAGAGTCGTGACTATAAAAAAAAAAAAAAAATTCTTTTTGTAATTTATTACAAATTTGGTAAAAGTTTTTTTTAATGAAAAAAATTCGATGATGATTGCGGTTATACATAAAAAGAAAAAGGAGAAAAATCGAGAATATTTAATGTAAAACTTTTGGAATATATTTAAAGAAAAACACGTCGCCATTTTGATTTATATTAATTTTCAAATGTAAATTTTTTTTTTTTTTAAATTTTAAACAATGATTTTTTAATTAGTTTCTTTTTTTTTATCGATAAAAAAAATCAAATCGTTTGTTTGAATTAATTCCACGTCTTGTCGAAACTTTTAGAGTCGTTTATAAATTTTCTTTCGCCTTTCCCCCTTCTTCCTCCCCTTTCCCTCCCCCTTGGCGTTTCCCCGCCTTCTTTTTCCTTCCTTATTAATTTGCAATTTTTTTTTCTTCAAAAGTTTATATTCGTGGGTTTTTTTTTTACAAGATACGAAAAAAAAAAAAATGAAAAGAAGAAGAAAAAGGTGAAAAATGAAAAATTTTTTTTTCGTCACATTGTTTGAAAAGAAAGAATGAAAAAAAATTATTTTGGCGGGAAGAGAAAGAAACGTGAAGTGATGAAAAGTCGAATACGAAAGAATTGAATAAGAAAAAAAAAATGGCGGAAAACAAAAACAACAAAAAAAAAAAAATTTCCCGGAAAAAATTTTTGCAAATATTTCAAATTTTTTTTTTTTTTGAAAAAAAAAAAATTTTCCAGTCGAGAATTTTCTTTTTTTTATCCTTTTTTTTTATTTTAACTTTACAATTTTTCACCTGAGCTTTTCTTTTCTTTCCTCCTGTTTACTTCCGTTTCCTCCCTGTTTTCCCCCTTCCTCCGCCTCTTCCCTCCTCCTCTCCGTTTTATTCGTTTCTCTTTTCGTTCTTTTTTTTTTTTCTTTCATCTTCATTTTTCCAAAGTAAATTTTTTATTTGAATTGAAATCGAGGGCGGAATAAAGTAAGTAAAAAAATAAAAAAAAAACCAAATCGAATTTCGTCTGCTTTTGAATGTTAAAGTAACCTAATCTCCTTTCACACCCGACGATTCTCATCTCTCTCACTTTCTCTCTTCTTACCTTTCCCGCCCCCTTTTTCACACCATTTTCACTCTCAAATATTCTTTTTTTTTATTTTTGCTTTTTTTTCTTTTCTCTCTCTTCCTCTCCTAACTTTTGCGGAAAATCAGAATTGGAGAAAAAAAAGAAAAGGTTTTCTTTTGTTTTGTTACTTTTTGCGTCATTTTTTTTATTATACGGTAAAAAAAGTTTTTTTTTTTTTTTTTTTTTTTACTTCCACGACGATCGGTTACGTCTCGGATTCGAATTTAAATTTTGAACACACTTACCGTCGTGCGAATCGTATATGTAAATAACTTTATCCCATTCGTAACGTACGACCATGTCGATTATGGCTTTGTGATAATCCGGCCATAGAGTAATGGCGTAATCTTCCGTCGTGGCATTAAGCACCTTTTCCGGAAACCAAGGAGTCACGAATGGAACGTGAAAAGTATTAGAATACGAATACAGAGTGTCGAATGCATTTGAAGAAACGGCTCCGAGCATGGATGCGACTCCATTTGAAAATCTCGTGCAAACTGTAAAAAAAGGCGCGAAAATGAAAAATTTTTTAAATTAGTATTGGTGGGTGGATGGGTTGGGTACAAAATTTTCACAAAATTCAAATTTCTTTTAAATATTTATTTTACGTTTTATTTGAATTTTTAACGTGTATTTAGAAAATGTAAACAAGAGAAATGAGGGGAGGGGGGAAAGAAAGAAACGAAACAGAATGAAAAACCTAAACCGTCGAGGGATTTTTTTTGTGTTAAGTCAAACCCCTTCAAGATTTCTTTTTTTTTTTTTTTAATCCCTTTCTTTTTTCCTTTGCTTTTCTTTTTCCTTTTCGAGATTCATTCATTTCCGTTTTTTTTTTTTTTTTTTTGTTTTCTAAAAACCTCTTGATTGTTTCATTTTCGGTTTACTAATTTTTTTTTTTTTTTTAAATAATTTTATAAACGTTTTCATTCATTTTTTTCATTCGTTTAAAAATTTTCTAAAATTACAAATAAAACGCTCGTAAAAACAAAAAAATGAAAAAAAAAAAAAAAAACTTTTCATAAATTTTTTCTTTTTTCTCTTATTTTAAATAAATAAACTGATTTTCCGTTTGGCTGCCGCAAAAAAAAAAAGAAAACTCAAGATTTGTTTTTTCCTTTTTTCCATTTTTTTCCTTTTTTCCATTTTTTTCCTTTTTTTCTGGTTTGTCGGTTTTTGTTTTTATTTTTTATTTTTTATTTTTTAAACGCCATAATTTCTTCTTTTTTTTTTTAAATCTTGAATATTTTACCGAATCATTAAATCTTTAACCTGTTTTTTATTTTTCTTTCCCTCTACCTTTTTCCCTGAAAACCTTTTTTCAACATTTCAACCTTCTGTAGTTTTTCACCTTCGACAAAAAAAAAAAAAGAATTTTTATAAATTTTGCAAACATTCAACACGTGTGTTGTGTATAATCCATTTAACATTCTTAAAAATATTTTTTAACGGTTTTTAACGGTCGAATTTTTTTAAATCTTTAACTGGAAAAAAACGTTCGAATGCGATATAAACCGTTCGACAAATTCAAATCGTCTCCTTACACGTTCTGGAGGTGCGGGAGAGAAAAAAAAAATTAATTGAAAAATTGGCGGGAAATTCAAACGGTTTTAAAAATGTTTTCTTTATTGATGAATATACTCGTGGATCGACGGGGGAAATTGTCGCCAGTTGGAAATAGCAGAAGAAAAAATTTTTTGTTTTGTTTTTAATTTTGGCCGACGTCCCAAATATTTGATAAACAAAGGGGAATGGGAGGAGAAAGAGAGAGAGAGATGGGGGAGGGAGCATTTCAAGTTTGAAAAAAAAAAAGGCGGGAAATTTTCGTTTGTTTTTTTTTAAAGTTTACGTCAAAGGTTTTTATTTCACGATTGCGGCGAAGTAAAAAAAAAAAAAAAAAAAAAAATTTTCGGTTTTATTTTACACCTTCTTCTTCTTCTTTTTTTTTTTTTTGTAATTTCTTACTCGGAAAATTTATTAACCGTCTTAAAATTTTATTTTAATTAATCTTAAACGGATTTTAAAGGGAGAAAACTAATTATAAGGCTCTAAAAATCTTTTTTTTTTTTTTCTTTTTTTTTTGACGGTTTAAATTTTCTTAACGCGAACGTTTTAAATTCGTACGTTTTTATTCCTTTTTCAACAGAGTTTTTGGTTATTTTATTTAATTTATATAAAATGATGGAATTACGGTGGAAACGGAAACGCGATGAAAAGGAAGTCATGAAATGATGATGATGATGATGATAATAAAAATAAAATAAAATGCGAAAAGGTTTCGTTAACGAGGCAACGGAAGGAAGGGCGGGGAAAGAGGGAGGAGAAGAAAGAAAAAGATCCCAAATATCCCCGGGGGGGGGTTTGTGTTTGGGTGTGCGGGGGTTTATTTTCAATTTTTTTTTTTTTTTTTTTTTTTTAGATCCCCGCAAAATTTTTCCTCCCTCTTCTTCTCTCCCATATTTTTTTTTTTTTAAAGAAAATTCATTTCAACCGTAAAATTAAATTCGAATAAAAAAAAAAAAAAAAAAAACACGTGATCATAGATTTGACGGATTACAATGGCGGCGGAACCGTGTAGGATCAAATAAAATTTTTTTTTTTTTCTTTTTTCAATAAAACCTCTTTTTCCCTTTTCCTTTTTTTCCTTTTTTTTCCCCTTTTTTTTTTTTTTTTTTTTTTGGAAAATTATCAGTGAAATATACCACTCGCGGTGAAATATTATTATATACTTTTACGTTAAACACTTCCATGATAAAATTTATTGGCGGTGTAAAATTTTTTTTGGGGGGGGTGGGGCGGAGCGGGAGAAGAATGGAAAAAAAAACAAGAAAAAAAAGGTTTTTTTTCTTGTTTTTCTTCCTTTATTTTTTTCAGGTTGTTTTTTTTTTTCTCACTTCGAAACCTTTTCTTCTTATTCTTCTTTTCCCTTTTTTTTTTTTATTTTGTCATAGAACGTGTTTCTTTTTTCTCCTTTCGTTTTTCTTTCTTTCTTTCTTTTTTTCTTTTCTTCCTTCTCTTTTTTTTTTACCGAAAAATATCATCGTTTATACGTTTTTTCTTTCTTTTTTTTTCCATTGTTGCTCGAGGGTTTCTTAAACCGACGTTAGCCATATTTTATTTTTTTTCGACGTTAAATCGGAATTTAGTAGTGTTTTACGTTTTTTTTTTATTTCCTTTCGCTATTATACCCATTATTATTATTATTATTATTATTATTATTATTATTATTATTATCATTATCATTATTGATGCCATCATCGTCACTGTGAAAAATTTTAATGTGGTTTTTTTTTTTTTTTTTTTTAAAAATTTATGTCGAGTAATGAAAAAAAAAAGGTGAAGAAAAAAACTTTTTCTTCTTTTACTTTCGCATTATTTGTTGTTGTTTTTACAAATTTTATTATTATTATTATTATTTATTTGTAGTATTTATTAATTGTAGCAAATTTTATAAACGTCCTTTTGCTGGTATTCATCCGATAATTTTAAGTTTTCTCTTGAATTTTTTTTTTGGATTTTACTCTGTGCTGTCGCGTCATGGAATTAAGGATACGATTTTAGTATTAGTTTTTATTTATTCGTTTTTCCCCCTCCCCAAAATTATGATTTTCTCCGGGTTTGGGATGATTTTTCCTATTTCGATCCCGAGTTATCCACATCGTGAATAAAAAAAAAAAACAATTAAAAAATGTTTACATTTTCCTTTTCCACGTTTTCCAGTTTTCCTTTTCTTCCATCTTTTACGGAAGTTTTTTTTTTTGAATTTTTGCATTCGTTCATGTTTACGCGCACGCACACACACACGCACACACGTAAACTTTTTATTTTTTCCTTTTTAATTGACGAAGAATTGAAAATTTAAAAAAAAAAAAAATAACATGTTTAGGTCACCTGGAAAAATGAGTCGAATTTTTTTTTACCAATCGTATTCTTCATTCCAGTTTATGAAACTAATTCCATATTGGATTTATATATACATTCTTTATTTCGTTTACTTTATTTCACAATCCATCAATTGATCGATCGATCGATTTTCTTCTCTCAGCGTAACGAAAAATTTTTTTCCAAATATTTCATTTTTTTTTTTTTTTCAATTCCAAATTTCTGGAATTTATTATAATGATAAAATAAATCTCTTTATCCGTTTTTTTTTTTTTTTTTTTTTTTTTTTAAACAAACCGTTTAAAGAAACGTAAATGGAAAAAAATTCTTAATCGTGGAATGAAACGTAGGGCCGTCGGTAGTCTGGAGTCTGGAGAAGTTGAAATACCTGAATTTGAATTCCATGCAATCAATTATTATTTTACAGTCGTAATTTTTTTTTTTTTTTTACTCTCAACTAAAACCCCAATAAGAATTTATTTTAATAGGAAAATACATAAAACTTTTAAAAACATTATTTACATTTATTTTTTATGCGAAAAAAATTTAAAACTAAAAAAAAAAAAGTTAAAACCAAAAACAAACGAGTTTGTTTTTCTCTTATATCCTTATACGAATTTTATTGTTATTACGATTACTTTTATTATTATTGTTAGGAATAGGAAAAGAGTAGAAGAAGAAGAAGGAAAAAAGTTTTTTTTTCCTTTTCCCCTGAAAATCTTCATTTTTCTCATCTTTTATTCTCTCTTTCGTCCCCCGGAGTACAAAACTTTTCATCTTAACTGATTTTCTTTTTTTTCTTTTCCTGTTTTGAATTTATTTACAAAAAAAAAAAAAAAGAAAAGTTTACGTCAAATTTCTTATAGTGAGCTTAGTATACTTTTATTAAAAAGAATAAGAAAAAAAAAAAACATCATTACGAGAGTAAAACAAACAAACAGAACAAAACAAACGTGAAAAATCAAAACAGGTTTAAAAGATTTACAAAAAAAAAACAAATTACGATGAAAAAATTCTTCGACTTTTTCTTTTCTTTTCTTTTCTTTTCGTTCTTGAAAAAAAAAAAAAAGAAAAAAATTCTAAACGCGTATCGAATTCCAGCCGTTGAAATCAAGAAAATGAAAAAAAGAAAAAAAAAGAAAAAGGGAAAAAATTCTGGAATTTTTTTTAAAGACGCGTGAGAGTTAAAATCCATGAGAAAATTCAAATCGAACAGAAAAAAAAAACGTTAAAATGTATAAAATAATTATCATCATCATCATCATCATGATTATTATTATTATTATTATTAATTGGTTTAAACGATGAATTCGATGTAAAAACTTAAAATTTACCGTCGGGGACGGGGGAGGGAGGGGAGAAGGTAAAGATTTTTAAAAAAAATTTAAAAAAATGGCGGCGGTAGTATTTATAAGTAAATAAAAACGTTTGTTGTTGTTGTTGTTGGCGGCTTTCTAGGAAAAATGGAAAGAAAACAAAGATGGAGGAAAGAAAAGTAAATTAATAAGAAATAAATTTAATAATATTTATGGGTTAACCTAAATAAAAATTTATTTGTGTGAAAAAAATAAAACAAATAAATAAACAAATTGGAATTGAATTTTGTTTTTAAAAAAAAATTGGAATTTTAAACGCTTTTTCTTTCCCCCGCCCCTTCACTTCCCCTCCGCTCCCCTTTCTCTTCTCTCCCTGCCAAAAAAATAGGGAAAAAAAACCTTTTATAAATATAAAATAATAATAATAATAATAATGAATTCGAAACGTTTTTTTTTTTTTACGACCCCCTTCTTTTTTTTTAAAACAAATATGGCGGACGATATTTTTCATGTTTGTTTCTCTCTCTCTCAAAGAAAAAAAAAACGTTTTTTTTTATTCTCCGAAAGATATTATCCTATCGATTTCATAGAGAAATTAATTTTAAAAAAAGTGCCAACATTAAAAGAAGAAATTTTTTTTTGTTTTTTTTTACTCTATGACATTCACGAATCTGTTTTTTTTTTTTTTAACCGACAAATAAAAGGAAAAAGACCATTTTTAATTTTTTTTTGTTTTGTCAAAGGTTTTTTTCCTTTGAGAACTACCAAAAGCAGTCGATGTTTCAAAAAAAAAAAAAAAAAAAAAAAAATTGTTTTTTCTGATTGGTTGATTGTTGAGTCTTCGAAATTTTTTTTTCGGTTTTTGTTTTTCGCGGGTAACAACACAAGCGGCGGATAAAATTAAAATTTATTTTAAAAAAATTTTTTTTTCTTTTTTGTTTTTCATTCGCACATTGAAAAAAATTAAAAAACTCAAAAAAAATTTTCCAGCATTTTCCAGAATATTTTTCCAAAAGCTCAAAGGCTCAGATCGTTCCCCCCCCCAAAAAAAAAAAAAACAACCCTCGTGCCTTTGTCATGGCAATAATTAAATTCATATTATTTATATTTTTTTCGTAAATTTATCATTCATTTCTCTCTCTCCCCCGCCTCCCGCATCCTGCCCCTTGCATTCCCGTTCCAGTCATTCCCAAAAAAAGAAGAGGGGAAGGGGAATTTTTTATTTTAAATCCATTCAATTTTCATATTAAATAAATGTTTGTGACATATATATATATATATATATATATATATATATATATATATATATATATATATATATATATATATATATATATATATATATATATATTTCTTTGTTTGTAATGCAAGTTTATTATATAAAAAAAAAAATTTACTGAAGTTTTCTTTTTTTTTTTTTTTTTAAAAACTACAAGTTTTAATAGGCGAAGCCATAATTAGTTTTTTCTTCTTACGTTTCGGAAACAAGAAATTTGGTAATGCTTGTGTGTGTGTGTGTGTGACCTGTGTAATCATTTGATTATCCATGACCAGTTCAATTATAATTAATTTGTATCGGGTGACCGCCCGCATATCGCGTGACACTTAATCAAGGTCAAACTTGTAAAAAAAAATTTTCCTTAAAAATGATAATAATAATATTTAACATTAAAAAAAAAAAAACAAGAAAATTCACTTAATTTATTACTTTTTTTTCTTTTTTTTTTACTCT
>NW_002987822.1:72009-105704 GCF_000006295.1 Pediculus humanus corporis
CGGTTAGAAATATTTCGCTTTTTTTTAACCTAAATAAAAAAAAAAAAAATTTTAATTTCATAAATAAATTTGGGTCCTTGAAAAAAAAAAAAAATGGCGGTTTTTTTTTCCTATACGAGTTTCGTCGGATCACGTGATTTGTACTAAAAAAAAAAAAAAAAAAAAAGTGGAAAATTTTTTTTTTTTTTTTTTTTTAATTTTTCTTTTTTCTCAAGTAAAATTTTTCTCACGATTTTGTCCGAAACGAGGAGGGCAAAAAAATTAAATTTAATTAAATATAAAATTAATTGATGAAAAACGTCAAAAACGTGGGGGGCGGGGAGGGAGAAGGAGTAGGGAAGGATAGAAGAGAGAAAGAGGAAAAGAGGATTTTTGTAAAAAAATTTAAGATTTTTTATTGAGATTTTTCAAAAAAAAAAGGGAAAAAAGGAAAAAAAGGAAAAAAAACGTAAAAGCTGGAAAAGGAAAAAGAAGAAGATTATGGGAAGAAGAAGAAAAAAAAGTAGAAGCTCCACTAACTCATTCTTCTGTTTTAACTTTTTTTTCTTTTTTTTTTTTGTTTTCTTTCTCTTTTTATTCACTCCCTTTTCTCTTATTTTCTCCCCTTTTACTTAGACCCTCGTAAAATATATAAAGAAATCTTGAATTTTTTTTTCTTTTTTTTTTTTTTTTGTCTTTTTATTTGGCAATCGTATTTTCTCTTTTCTCATCCTTTTTATTTTTTTTTCTTTTTCTTTTTCCATCTTTCCAACTATCATAAACATGATTTCTATTTTCCATCCCTTGCCATCACCATCACCCCCGCCGCCACCACCACCTTGTCTCTGCTTCCGCCCATTCATTTTATATCGTTGAAATTTTCCGGGTGTTTTTTTTTTCTCAAGACCTCTTATAATCTCTCTCTTTTTTTTTCCTTCCTCCCTTCCTTCCTCCCTCCCCTTCCCCCCATCACCACTTGTTCTCTTTTCCAGTTTTTTTTTTTTTTTTTGTTTTTTGTTTACGACTCTTTTCTCGAGACTCATTAATTTTTTCTTTTTTTTTTTTTTCTTTTCTTTTTACAATAAAAATAAATAATGATAATAATGATGATGATGTTGATGATAATAATAATAATAATAATAATGCATTCAATATGGTGGAGATTAAATATAATTAAAATAAATTACCGAATAAATTATGTATCATCATTGTTTAATATTCTCGCTCACGTAGTTGTAGTCGAGATGATAATAATAATAATAATAATAATAATAATCAATAAATTTATTAAATAAACTTTTTTATTAATTCATAAAATAACTCGTACTATTATTATTATTATTAACAAATATGACGTAAATAAATGCGAGAATGATAATAATAATTTGAAAAATTTAGCGAATTGTTTTTCAAACATGCTTCTTTTTTTTTTTTTTTAATTCATTAAATGTTTATTAATAATAATAATAACAATAGTAAAACAAATACGACAATTGTAAAATTTATATAAGCAAATAAAATTAAAATGAAAATAACAACAACAACAACAGCAGCAGCAGAAGAAAAAGAAGAAGAAGAAATAATTTTAATTATTGATTTTTACGTGGGAAAGATTAATCCGATTAAAACAATAAAATCCATAAATTAGGATTTGAAAATTCTTAAAAGCTTAAATCTCAACTTTTTTTTTTTTCTTTTTTACTCCTCCTTCTGCTCCTTCTTCTTCTTCTTCTTCTTCTTCTTCTCCACGCTCTACATCTGCTTTATTTTCCATCTCCCTTTCTCTTTCTCTCTGTATTTTTTTTGTTTTTTTTGTTTTTATGAAACAAAAGTTTTAATCCGTGCAAACAATACGTTCACGTGCACGAGCACATATTTTCTTTTGTATTACTATTATTATTATTATTATTTACGAAATAAATAAATTTTTATTTTTCTTTCTTTGTCTGCCTTTTGTGACTGTTGAATTTTCAATAATTTCATTTGTTAGATATTATTTCGACTTTATAAAATTGATTTCGAATAAAAAAAGGAAAAAGATTTTTTTTTGTTAAGGTTGAAACGTGAAAATTTGTTGTGAAACGATTCGAAAAAACAATAGACGTAATAAGACGGACGGGAAAGACTCAACGATCAACCAATCGTGAAACGAAACGTGTAAAATTAAAAAATTATAGACGAATCAAAAACAAGTTATGGAACACGTGACTACTTGTGATTGGTTGGAAAAAAAAAAGAAATTATTTTTGTCTTAGAATGTGTTTGTTGTTGTTGTTTTGTCTCGTCGTTTCTTTGACGTCATAGATTTGCCAAGCGTTTAGGGAACAAAAAAAAAACCTAAAATGAATTTTTTATTTTTTATTTTCCCGGAAAATGACAAAAAGATGAAAGTGAAATAATGAGGGAAAATGAGAGAGGGAATGGGGAAGGGGGGAGAAAAAGGAGGATGAAAACAAGTTTCAGGTAAATTCTCGTGAGAATTTTTCTTTTTTTTTTTTAAATAAAACGAATATCGTAATAAATTTTTCATTGATTTTTTTTTATTTAATCTCGTTGAAACGATTGGATGATCATCGTTTATGAATTTTTTTTATTTTCATCTCATTTCAATATATATTCGAAAATAAGAAAAAGAAATTTTTTCGCGGCGTTTTTTTCTTCTGGTATAAAAAAAAAAAAAAAAAAAAAAAAAAGAAAAAAATTATCCGAAAAAATCGTTTTTTATAAATTTCTCAAGGGTGTAATTTAACGAATGAATAAATTCTCATAATGTTTTATTACCCGGGTAATAAATAAATTTTTCTTTTTTTTTTTCAATCATTCGTTTTTTAAAAATGGCGGATAGGAGGGGAGGGGATGCGCGTATGTGCAATTTCGCGAAATTATTCCGCGTAATTATTTGTAAATTTTAACGAAATTTTCTTTTTTTATTTTTTCTCTCTCTCTCTCTCTTAATAAAATCATAGAGTAAAAATTTTTGTTTTGTTTTTTTGTTTATTTTTACTCTATGGATATTTCGAATAGAGTAAAACGCGTGATGATTTTTTTATTTGAAGAGGAGGAGGAGTAGGAGGAAAAGGAGGGGGTGGGATTCGTATTAAACTTTTTCTTTTCCAATTTTTTTATTTATTTTTTTTTTTTTTATAAACTTTTTCATCATCGTCATTTTTTTTTTCTTTTCTTTTATTTTCTTTTTCATTTGGTTTCGTTTCGTGATTTTCCTCGGGTGTCAATAATGAAAATGAAAATTTTTTTTATTTTATTTTATTTTTTTTTTATTTATTTTTATAATTTTTTTTTTCTTATTTTTTTTTTTCGCACGCGTAATAACAAACGCTCGTGGCAAATTTTTTTTTTATACAGCCGACAGCAAAAATTAATGAAAAAAAAAAGAGAGAAAGAGAGAGAGAGAAAAAAAAAATTTTTTTTTCTTTTTTTCGTTTTCTCGTTTTTTATTTTTTATTCTTTATAAATAAAAAATAAAATTATTTTCTTTTCTTTTTTATTTCGAACCGGGGAAAAGGAAAAGTTAAAAAAAAAAAGAACCGACAAACAAGTTGTTGTTGTACGAAAAAAAAAAAAAAAAAAAAGTTTTAAAAAATTTTATTTTATGGGGAATCACATTTGAAATTTCGTACTGTTTTTTTTCTTTTTCTTCTTCTTTTTTCGCCATTTTTTTTTTTTTTTTTTTTTTTGTTTAAAACGAACGCAAATTTTTTAAAGTAGAAAAATTGCGTAAAAAAAAAAAACGCGCTCGGTTTTAACGGTTTAAATAAAAAATTACGTTTTGAAAAAAAAAAAAAATTTAATCTGGTGCCACGTTAATGGTAATTATTTGACGAGATGTGATTAAAATTTACAAAATTTACGGTAAATTTAAAAAAAAAATTTTAAAGAGTTTTTGTTGACTTTGTTGAGAGTTTTTCAAAAAAAATTTTTATTTTTTTGTTTTTATTTCTTTCGTTTTTTTCCCTTTTTTTTGTTTGTTATTTTCTCTATGGAGTTTAGCATTTTTTTTCTTTTTCTTTTTTAATTCATTAAAGATTTTTTTTCTTGTTGTAATTTATGTTTTCTAATTTTTTTTTTTTAAAAAAAAAAACCATAATTAATGATTTTGTTTTGGGGCGTTGAGGTTTTTTTTCCTTTTCTCTCTCTCTCTCTCTCTCTCTCTCTCTCTCCCCTTCTTTAAGGTTTAAAATTATCGCCTGCAACGTTTTTTTGGAAATTTCGTCCTCCTCCTCCAAAAAAAAAAAGTAGTTTTTCCCACACATTCTTTTTTTTTTCTGGAATCACCGTGTGTTTGAATCCTCGAAAATGGATTTTTTATTCATTACATGGAGGACATTAATCAAAATATTTCGTTGGTGAAATTTTTTTTTTTTTTAAATTTCCGACAATGAAAATGTCAACAAAAAAAAAAAATAATAATAATGAAAAATTTTATTGTTTTCATGCCTTAAAAGAATGAAAGTGGTAGAGTACAAAAAAAAAAAAGTAATGATGATAATGATGATGATAACAAAAAATTTTTTTAAATCGATAAAAAATAAAAATAAAAAATAAAAAAATGGTTTTTGGATGTTTCGAAAATGTCACTTTTGACGTATTATCTTTCGGGAATATTATTATTATTTTTATTATTATTATTATTATTATTATTATTATTATTATTATTATTATTATTTTTGTTCCTTTTTTTTCCAGAAAATAAAAAAAAAAAAAAACTTTTTTTTTCGTTTTTTACTTAAATAAATATAACCTTTTTTTTTTTTTTATTTTGTTCCGGTCGCCTCAGGAAAGGAAAAAAAAAAAAATTACTGGAATTTTAATCGACGTTTGAAGGTTCAAACTGGAAATAAAGGCAAACGGAAAAGAAAAAAAATTCCCCTGCCCACTGCTCCTCGCCCCCCTACCCCGCTTTTTTTTGCTTTTGAAAAAAAAAAAAAAAAGAAAAAAAAAAAAATTCAAAGCGATGTCGGATGATGAATGAAGTCTCTTTCGATATTCAACGGGAAGAGATTTTCCTTTTTCTTTTCCTTTTTTCCTTTTTCTACTCCTTTTTTTCTTTTTCTTCTTTCTCTTTTCTTTTTTTTTTTTTTTTTTTTTTTTTTTATAAAACAAACGGAAAAACGAAATGAAAAAAAAACCGCAATTAAAATTTTGATTCAGAAAAAGAAAAGAAAACGATTTTGTTAAACGAATAATAATAATAATAATAATAATAATAATAAATTTTTAAAAAGGTCGAGGTAAATTGGGGAAAAGTGGAAGGGCGATAGAACCGGAAGTGTGGAGGCGTTCGAAATTATTTTGAGTAAAAAAAAAAAAATTTTTTTTTTTTTTTTACGAGAAGCGAAAGTTCTCAAATTGGGGGAGAAAAAAAATGGCGTTGCGTTAAAATAGAAACAAAGAAGGTTTTCGACGAATACGACTTTCTCCTACTCTTGCTCCTACCCTCCCCCTTCTCCTCTCTCTCGCTGCTCTCCGAAAAAAAAAAAAAAAAATTAAGAGATCGATTAAAATTGTTAAGTGTAAAAGGAAAAATCAAAATCGAAAACGACGTTTATTTTTACGTTCGAAACAGAAAAAGGAAAAAAAAGAAAGGAAAGAAATTCTCAAAGGAAATTTTTGTTGTTGTTTCGTATACGCGTCAAATTTTTTTATTATGATTCCCCCCCCCTCTATCGTTTGAGATCAATTAAGTGGGATTTTTGTGTGTCGTTTGTGTGCGCGTGCGTGTGAAAACGATCATACCCAAAAAAGATTTTTTTTTCCCCCACCTTCTTTTCATTTCTTATTATTATTATTATTATTATTACCATTTTATCTCTCTCTCTTTCTCTCTCTTTCTTTTCCTCTGAGAGCAACAAGTCGATTTTATCGTGTTTTTTTTTTTTATATATATATATATATATATTTCACAATTACGGAAATCGACTTTATTTGTTTTCGCAATACGCTTTGAGAACAACTGTTTCCGGTATTTACGACATTTAAAACTACTTTTATAAAAAAAAAGGAAAAGAAAATTTTTTTTTTTTTTTTTACGTTTTCCGCATCGAATCGCTTCCAAAAAAAAAAAAAGCAAAAACAAAATGGCGTCTTTCATTTCGATTTTCCAGGGGGGACAAAAACCAAATCCGACGTGAAAAAAAAAAAAAAATGAGTTTGTGAGTTTGAGTTTGTTTTTTTTTTTTTTTTTTTTTTTTTTTCGTGGGGAGGGAAAACGTTCCCCCCCCCACTTTTTTAAAAAAAAAAAAAAAAACAACAAACGACAAACGACACCCCGAAAATAATAATAATAATAGTAATAAAACTCCCCCAATCCGGTTAATTTAAATACGTCCCCCGTGTTTATTATGTCGACCGAACCCAAAAGTTCAAATTTTTTATTTATGTCCCTGTTGTGATTGAGCATGGCAAATTTAAATGCCTGTTGAATTTCTTCCGTTTGTTTTTCAAATATTATACCTGAAAATAAAAATTTTTTAAATTATTTACTCGTTATGGTTTTCCTTCAAAGAAAAAAAAGAGAGAGAGGGGGGAGAGGAGAGGAGAAGAGAGAAAATGAAACGGAAATGATGCCACGAAATGATTTTTTTTTTTTTTCAAAAATTTATTTGTTATAAACGAATATCGTCGTCGTCAGTTTGTTGTTTGTTGGTTGGTTGGTCGGTTGTTTGTCTAAGTAAAGTTAATATGCTATAAAGAAACCGTTAAATTTTTTGGCAGATAATTAAAAAAAAAAAAAACGTTTTGTTTTAAAATTAGTTTTTAACATTTTTTGGGTTATTTAAAAAAATTTTTTTTTAAAAGTTATTATTATTATTATTATTGTTATTATTATTATTAATATTACTACTGTTATGTTATTTTGATGACTCGTTTATTACTTGGATTATTACTATTATTATTATTATTATTATTTAGTTAATCACGCGCGGCGACATTTTATAAAAGTCGCAAAAAATTTTGCGGAAATTAATGTTGATTGTTGATTTTTTTTAAGTCGAACAAACCCGTCTAATAAATTTGTTTGTTTGTACAAAGTGTAATAACTTTTGTTTGTTGTTTGTAGAGAAATGGAAAAATAAAAAGTTTTTAGAAATTTCCGTCGTTGTTTGTCGTTTTCACATTTAAAAGAA
The DNA here is from genome assembly GCF_000006295.1 of Pediculus humanus corporis. NCBI lineage: Eukaryota > Metazoa > Arthropoda > Insecta > Psocodea > Pediculidae > Pediculus > Pediculus humanus. Next base: position 79,134 of record NW_002987822.1, read on the forward strand.
TCTCGCGTTTTGAGTCTGAACAAACATTGACGTCATGGAATTTTTCCTTCTAAAATTTTTTTTTTTATAATTCGGACGTGAAATTGTCGTTCATTTTGTAACTCTATTATTATTATTATTACTATCGCCTAAAGCTCTTGTTTTTTCGAGAGAGAGAAAAAGAGAGAGACACACACACACAGGAAAAAAAAGGAAAGAAAAGGGAAAAATTAGAAAAAAAAGGTGTTAATTAACATTTTGAAACTCACAAACTGAAAAAGAAATTTTCTTTATTTTCTTTCTCACTCTCTCTCATTCTCTCTTGTTTAATTTTATTTTCTTTCTTTCTTTTTTTTCTTTTCATTATTTTCTAAACCTTTTTTTTAAAAAAAAAAAAAAAAAAGGATCAACCTTTTCTTTTATTAATAACACGTATAAAATTTCAAATGTAATTAAGGTTCGGTCAAAAAATTTTCACATTTAAATTTGTTATAATCGGTTTAAATGTTTGTTGTCTTTTCCCCCCCTTCCTCTCTCTCTCTCTCTCTTTCTCTCATTCTCTCTTCGTCTCTCCCCCCCCCTCTCTCTCTCTCTCTCTCTTTTATTCTCTTTGACTCTTTCTCTCTCTCGGTCATGTTCTTTTTGTATTTTTTTTTCCTCTTTCACTTTCATCATTCTCTCTTTGTATTTTTTTTTTTTACTCTCTCTCTCTCTCTTTCTCCCTCTCTTATTTTCTATTTGTATTTTCTCTCTCTCTCTGTTTGTCATATTTTTTAATTTTTGGAAATTCGTATAATGACGTTTATTTGAATATTTAAAAGCACTCCCCACATATAAATTGTGACGAAGTGTGATAAGAAATGAATGCGATGTTTAAAAAAAAAAAAAATTTTCCATTTTCATTTTACCCCCCCCCCCTCTCTCTCTCTCTCTCTCTCTCTCTTTATCCTTTTTTTTTTTTTTTTTAATTTTCGGTTTTGTTGAATACGCAAGTGTGTGAGTGGTTGCGTGCGTGCGTGCCTGTGTACGTGTCCATTGTCGTTTTTCGGACGGGATAATAAAAAAAAAAAAAAATTTTTTTTTCTTTTCGAGGGATTTATTATTATTATTATTTAATAACATTCGGTCAAAAAATGACGTCAAAAAAAAAATAAATATTTTAAATTTTCACTACGTCTCGGTTAAATATAAATTTTCCCATCCTGGAAAAATAAATAAATAAATGGAAAATTTTATTTTCTTCTCTCTTTCTTTCTTTCTTTCTCTCTTTCTCTCTCTCTCTCTCTTTTTTGGTGTATCCTTTTCATCTTTTCAGAATAAGTTTCCAAAAGTAAATTTAGATATTTTAATATGGAAAAAAAAGAAAAAAAAAATTTTTCCAGTCTCCGGAAAAAAGTAAAAAAATCCATCGGATTATGGAAAACTATAAATAAAATATAGACGACGACGACTATATTTGTAAATTTCGACGAAATATTTTTTTTTCCGCTGGAACGTGTTAGAACGAACGCATATAGATATATAATATATGTTTCTCTCTCTCCCCTCTCTCTCTCTCTCTCCCCCTCCCAGTTTTAGGGAATAAATGGGAAAACAACAAAATGGCGGACGTTTTCTACTCTGTTTTTATTCCACCCCCCTCTCCGACTATTTTTTTTTGGCATGCAGATGAGTTAAAAAATTTATTTAGGATTTTTATATTTTATTTTACAAAATAATAATAATGATGATAATGATAATTAAAATAACGATAATGATAATAATGATGATGATGATGATGATGATAACAACAATCGGAAAAGGTACGGGAAAAGTAGGAACAACGACAAAAAAAAAAGGAAGGAAATTAGTGGAAACACTCGACGTGTTTTCCTCGAATTATTATTATTATTATCAATATTATTATTATTATTTATTTAATGTCGAACTGGAAATCTGGAAGAAAACACGTTTTCATTTTCCCCTCCTCCCCCGACGTAATTTTTCATCGTTTTTTACATTTTTCAAATTTAACAAATCACCTTTTTTTTATTTTTTTAATTTCGATTCAATGGATCCGTTCTTTATTATTATTATTTTTTTTTTTTTCCTTCGCGTGTAAAATAAACGAAATTCGAGTCTTTGACAAGGCGGGAGGAGGAGGAGGGGGGACAGAAAAAGAAACGGAAAAATTTGTCGCTTTTTTTTTTCTCTTTCTCTTCCGAACATTCTCTTCCGAAAACGAATAAATTTTAATGGAGCACTCGAGTCAAAAAAAAAAATTTTTTTTTTATTATTTTTTTTTTTTTTTCATCGTGAAAATTTCGGAAAATAATAATGATGATGATGATGATAATGATAATGATGATAATGACGTTAATAACGACAATTTCATTGATGATAATAATAATAATTATTATTATTATAAAATCACAGCGAAGTGGTGGGAGTGTCAAAGTGAATTTTTTAATATTGATTTGATGAAAAAAGGGAAAATTGGCGTTTACGCCAAACGAATGATGTTATTATCATTATCATTGAGATTGATAATCGTCATAAGATTAACATAATTTATTCGGGGTAAGAGGGGGAGTATGAGGAGAAGGAAAGAGAAGTGAAAAATTGAAATTTTATGAAATTTTATGTTATTTGAAAAGATTAAGAAAAAAAAAAGAAAAAGAAGAAGAAGAAAAAGTGGGATGAAAAATAGACGACGGGAATAAATAATTTGCAAACATTTATGAAAGAAAAAATATAAAAGATGAAGAAGGAGCAGAAGAAGAAGAAGGAGGGGGAGGAGAAAAGAGGAAAAAGAAGAAAAGATTCAATATGTCTATTGTTAATGAAAAATAAAACTGACTTTAAAAGGATTTAATACGCCAGATAAAAATGATGATAATCTCAAAAAAAAAAAAAAAAAATTTGTTAGCCTTATCCGTGAAAGGAGAGTAAAAAAAAAAAGAAAAAAGAAAATTAGAATTTTTGCTGTTGCTTATGCTGTTGCTGCTGATGATGCTGCCATTGCTACGCTGTTGTTATTTTATTTTATTTTTTTGGAGCTTTTGAATTTTCCAAATTTTCGCGATTTGAGTTTAATTTTTTTTTTTTTTAATGTAGACAAACGCACACACACACACGCATTCTCTCTCTCTCTCTCTCTCTCTCTCTTTGTCGTATTTTTTTGTCTCTCTTTTTGCTTTCTCTCTCTTTTTGACTCTGTCTTCTTTTTTTTTCACTTTGTTTTTCTGTCTTTACTTTCTTTGTGTTCCCTCTCTTTGTTTTTTCTCTCTTTCTTTTTCTCTCTCTTTGCCTTCCTTCTCTCTCTCTCTTTCGCTCTACCTTTGTCTTTTCTGTCATTCTCTCTTCATGTCTTCTCTGTCTTTTTGTCTTCTTTATCCATTTCCCCTCCCTCCTTTTCTCTTTCTATTCTTTTTCATTCTTTCTCTTTGTCTTTTTTCTTCCTTTCTTTGTGTTCCCTTCCATTGTCTTCATTTTCTTTTTCTCTCTCTCATATTTTTCTTCCTTTTCAAAAATCTTTTTTTCTGTTTTTTCTTTCGATTTTATATTATTTTAATTTTTTATTTTATTTTTGACTTATTTACATTCGGCAGCCAAAAAAAAAACAAAAAAAATTTTTTTTTTTTTAAATATTTTATTCTCGTATTCATTCTCTCTCTCTCTCTCTCTCTCTGTCTTTAACTTTTCCATTTCCTCCCTACCTTCTTCTACTCATTTTTCTCATTTTTTCATCGTCTTATCCAAAAATAATTTTTTTTTTTTAATACCCCCTCTCTCTCCCTCACTCTTGGAATCCCTTTCCAATTTTTCTTTCTCAGAGGTCCTATATTTAAATAACAAAACTTTGTCTCGTAAATCGAGAATGGAATTTTTTTTTTTTTTTTTTTTTATGTTCTTCCATAAAATTTTTCTCCAGTTTACAAAAAAAAAAAAAAAAAAAATTAAAGAAAAGAAAAGAGAAGAAAAAGAAAAAAACATCAGCAAAATTTTAACATGAAAAAAAAAACGCAATGTATGTGACATTTATCTTTTGTAATTTTTCATTTTTTCATTTTTTTCTTTTTTTTCTTTTTTCCAGGTTAAATTTTTTCCTTTTACTCTTCTCCAGAATGTGATTTTACCGTTTAAAAATTACCTTTGTTTGAATATACGTACGCGCATTTAAAAAAAAAGAGAAAGAGAAAGAGAGAGAGACATATAGGGGGAGGGGGAGCATAAGGAAAACGATCTTTTTTTTCCAGAAACGTTGAAAAAAAATTCTAGTTACACGTTATAAAACTTAAATTTTTTATTTTTTTATTTTATTTACCAAACATCCTGGAAAAAAAGAAAAAAAAATGGAAGCGATGATAAATTTATTACCGCCGTTAACTCTGCCCCCCACTCCTACCTCTCCCCTAAAAAAAAAAAAAATTTACCGCCATTTTAAAAAAAAATAAGGACTTCCGTTTATTCGAATTCAATCTTTTTTTTCCCCCTCCTTCGAGATCTTTCACATTCGAATCTAGTGACACGTTGAAATTTAAAAACGACAAAAATTTTCAACAAGTGTGTGTATCGTCCTTTGTCGTCATCTTTAAAATATTCATCACAAATCGATTAGCAATCGTTTAATTAAACTTTAAAAAAAAAAACAACAACCGGGAAAATGAAGGAAGGGAGGGAGAAAGGGAGGGAGAAAGGGAGGGAGGAAGGGAAAAACAGGATAGCAGAAGAAATAACGACGACGAGAACGACGACAAAAAAAATGAACTCGAATAAATTTTATTTACTCCATTTATAAAATCTGGAAAAGGTCTCTTGGAGAATTGATTGTAACGAATGTTTAAGTAAAAATAAAATGTTATTATTATTATTATTATTACTATTATTATTATTATTATTATTATTATTATTATTATTATTATTATTATTATTATTATTGTTATTGTTACATTCACGTCACGATCGTAATTGTTGGAATATTAATTGTTCAACGTTTTATTTGAATGTTAATAAAACGGTGAATTTTCTTTTTTCTTTTATGTTTTTTTTTGGAAAATATAAACGGAATAAATTTTTCACTTTCCCCCCAATTCCTACCGCTTTTCATTTCAATAATAATAATAATGATAATAATTGTATTGATAAAAATATGAACAGAGCGGGTCCATGCGCAGTTTTGTACGATCAACGGAAAAGAGGAGATTGTGCTACTCGACGAACCGGTTATACTCTTCAGGTATAACTTCGGAAAATAATATGGACTAATTGAAGGTTCGATCTGAGAGGGGGGGAAAGATGAAAGAGCGAAAAACCGGAAATAGGCCAGTTAGATGTGGGGAGGTGCGTGAGGGCAGAAACAATATTGATGAGATGAGAACCATAGTGAGAGCAGCATTGGAAGCCATGCCTCCTCCTTATTCATTAAAAAAAGAAAATTCGAAGGAGATTTTGAAATTGATTTAAAAAAAGAAGAAGAAACATGGTACAGGAAATGACGTCACGTGGGACGACCCACATTAGTCTACTATGGCATCACCGATATCAAAATCCTACATTTCCTAATGGATCAGAGAAAAACCTGGAATAAATGTCGGAAAATTCCGGTGAGGATACGCGACGTGGAACTTGTCGCGTAGAAAAGCAATAATAATAATAATAATAATAATAATGATAATGATAAATAAGAAACAGAAGTGAAAAGATGAAAGCGGTTATGAATGTCACGACGGGGGCAACCAATTTCCATTTCTAAGGAATTCGATGTGAATCTCGAATGAATTTCGAAAGAAGAAATTTCGTTTGAATTTTGCGAATAGAAATCCGTCGCGCAAAAAACCTAATAATAATAATAATAATAATAATAATAATAATAATAATAATAATAATAGAAATGATGGCGATGATGACGACGACGACGACGGTAATAAAATGATGATGATCGTGTTTTATTGCTTTTTTATAGAAAAAAAAAAAAAAAAGAAAGAAAAAAGGAAAAGAAAAAAAAATGGAAAAAATAAAATTTTGAAAACGTAAAAAAAATCAAATCGTCCCAAAGCACCGGAAAAGCTGGAAGAAAAAAAAATTTCCGAGAAAAAAAACCGGAAGTTGTTGTTGCTTTCTCTCTTTATTCTATACTACGCCCGCCATTTTCTCACAATATTTGTTTTTCCTTTTTTTTTCCTTTTTTTTTTTCATGGAAACGAATTCCCGATTCGACCTCTTATGCACCACAGAATTGTTTTTTTTTTTTTACGTTTTATTTTCCGTTTTAAGTATTAAAAAACGCGCGCACACACACACACACACACACACGTATAAAATTAAATTTTTTTTTGGGGGGGAGGAGGGGGAAATGGAAGAGAGAGAGAGAAAAAAAATAGAAAGAAAGAAAATGTGCCCACCGAACTCGATTCATAGAAATTTTTTTTTTTTCCTCTTCCATTTTATTTTCTTTTTTTTTTTTTTTTTTTTTTTTTGGTTTTCCACCGCAAAACCTTTTTTTTCTTTTATTTTTTTTTGTTGGGCGCCATTTTTTTTTTTTTTTTTGAGATGGTTTCAAATTGTCATTTCTCACGTATTTTATTATTATTTTTTTTTTTTTTACAAAATTTCGGAGGTGGTATGAAAATTAAATTAAATTTAAAAAAGAAAAGAAAAATTTATTTAAAGTTTTATTCACTCACCCAATGGAATTTTATCGGTTGCCGACTCGGCCGATGTCATCCAAATTCCTAGTGACACGACAACGCTAAAAGCACGAAAAATCATTTGACATCCGGACGTCATTTTTTACAATGGAAAACCTTTTAAGAAACATCGCAAATTTTCTTTTTCGATATCATTCTCGTGCCTTGTCTGTAACACAATGTATTTCCGCCCTAAAATCAAAAAAAAAAATATTTAATTAATTAATTTCCATTTCCGGTTGTTTTTTATTTATTGTCTGAAGAGGGAAAGAAAGGAGGTTTAAAAAAAAAAGAAAAAAAGGAAAAATCGGAAAAATAAACGCGAAAAAAAGTTTTAAAAAAAAAAAAAAGAGGAAGGGGGAAAACGTATCAAAATGAAAAGGGAAAGAAAATTTTCGGTTTAACCTCAATCTTATGCCACGTTAAAATAAATTACGCGACTCGTTTTTGCCTCGAAAGCGACGACGACGACTATGACTACGATGAAAATTACGTTTCGGGTTGAAACTTCGCGTTAAAAATGTCAAAACTTTTTTCTTTGTCTCCTCCCACGTCGAATTGTTTTTTTTTTTTTTTACAACCGTTTTAAGATGGCGATTTGAAATCGCCATTTTTTTTAACAACGAAAAAGGAGAATATCGTCGTAAATAAGAACAAGATTCTGGAAAATTTTGTTAATTCATTCGAGTACCAGCACTTTTAGGAAACACATAAAAGTACCGGAAAATGCGTTGAAAAATGAGAAAATTTTTGAAATCGAAACATTTAAAACGACGGAAATGATTTCAACCATCGTGAATCGTGAATCGAGTACCATCCGTGCCACAAACGCTGGAAGATAAGAATCCAGACAAGACAAAGTTCAGACAATCTTCAAATAACACCAAAGATGCCACCAAATGAATACCTGAATGCCAAAAAGAAAAAAATTCCAACAAGTACGTAAAACATGTCGCGAATGAAAGTCAAACGTAATAATAACAATAATAATTCCCATCGAATAAGACGATCTCGGTGAGACTTATAAGAATTGTTATGACGTCATAGGTTATAACAAGACGAAACCTATCCATCAGGCATGTGCAGCATCATCACCGATATCCCATAGGGATCGTCGGTCGGGTAAAAACCTGGAATGAATGTTCGAAAAACAATCCGACGAATTGTGATGTGATTATGAGAGAAAATAATAATAATAATAATAATAATTTGTAGAACAAAGAAGAAAAACTAGTGAAAGCGGAAATTAATTATGAAAATTATGAAATTTTCCATCGAAAAAATTTACTACAGATCCCTTGTCTCGTCTCTCACGTCGTAAAAGCGAAAGTAATAATAATGATAATAAATCAAAAAACGAGTCGAAGGCAAATTAAAATAATAATAATAATAATAATAATAATACATTATCACTAAGATTTTGTGATAAGAATTTATCATTTAACAAATTTAAATTTTATGATTCGTATTTAAAATTTACGATTATATATATATATATATATATATATATATATATATATATATATGCATGTATATAGAATGAAAATTAATTTTCCAAATTTTCCGAGTGCGGAAGATAAAAGAAGGTTCGTTCGCTCGTTCGCGTGCGCGTATCGCAACCCCACCCCACCTCATCCCTCTTCTTCGATTGTTCTTTCATTGCTCATATCATGATAAAAAGGGAGGAAAAGATAGGGTTGGAGAGAGGTAAAAAAAAAAAAAAAAAGAAAAAAAAGGTACGACGAAGACTAAAAGTTTTTTAATTTCATCCCTGATTGTCGTTGTCGTTGTTGTTGTTGTTGTTGTTGTTGCTGTTGCTGTTGTTAATCTCAAAGGATATGAATTATTTTCTCTTTGACAATAAACTCACGGGGACACAAATAATCGTTTTATATTAAAAGGAGGAGGAGGAGGAGGGGATAGTCATTTGATTGTTTAAAACAAACAGACGGACGGACGGACGGACGGACGACAAACAAACAAACAAACAAACGATCGGAGAAAAAAAAAATAAAAAAAAAAAAAAAACCTTTTTTTTCGTCATTATTACTTTTTTTTTTTTTTTTTTCCGTTTCCGGTTCCGTTATCGGACAAAACTCGAAATTATTATTATTATTTATTATTCTCGTCAATCGGTCTTTTTTTTTTTTAATGATGATGATGATGATGGTAATAAAAAGAAAAAAAAATGTTGGGGGGAAATCAAAAACGATATTTTTTTTTTTTTTGAAACGGTTTAAAGGGACTGTGATGGTGACGGTGGTGGTGGTGGTGGTGGTGGTGGTGGTGACGATGGTGGTGAGGGGTCGGGTGGAATTTTTACCTAAAAATTCATTTTAATTAAATTTACGAATAATAATAAATGATGGAAAACCTCGCGAGAGGAGAAAAAGGAAAAGTCAAAGTCACCACCTTATACGAAAACGTCGTTGAGCTTACATATAATAAAATAATAATATTATTTAGAGGAATAATAAATGAGTGAGTGAGTGCGTGCGTGCGTGTGTGGAATGGGGAGGGGTGCGTGGGGATGCGTGGGAGTACGTGCGTGCGTGCGTGCATATAAACGTTAAGCAGCTTACTTATTAAATGAAAATATGAAATTTTCATCAAGGGATCGAATTTTTTTTTTTTTTTTTTTTAAATTAAATCTGCACAAAATTCAAAAAGCTCAACTCGTTTTATTTTTTTTTTTTTTATTATTCGCACGCATGCACGCACGCACGCACTTTTTTTTTTTAAAATTAAAATTACGAAAAATATATTAATAATAATAATAATAATAAACACGTAAACACTTACCCTTTTTATATTTTTTTTATTATGGGTTTTTTTCGCCGCGGAAAACGCAAAATCTTTTCATACTGCAAATGAAAAAAAAATAATAAAATGATGATGATGATGATGATGATGATAAAAAGAAAGGAAACGAGATTAATAATTTTTTAAATAAGATGAAAATAGTACACGCACACACGCACGTACGCACATACACAATGGAAAAATTTAGAAAAATTTAGAAAAAAAAATGTAAACACGAACCGTATGAATACAAATTTTAAAATCTTCGTTTGTTGTTGTTGTTGTTGTTGTTGTGCATTGATAAATATATATAAATACGTTTATCCACCAAAATTGTGTGTGTGTGTAAATCGATTCGTTTTTTTTTTTTTTTCTTTATCTCCGCGTTTTATTTTAACGTTTTATTCGATTATTATTATTATTTTATATTTAACTTATTACATTCCGTTTATCGATAAAAATCATCCCTTTCGCTCTCGTTATATACTCACATACATACACAATGTATATGTTACGACGAACGCGAACTCAAAGCGGCGGACATATTCGACAGACGGGATAGAACGAGAGAGAGAAAGAGAAAAAAAAAAAAAAGAGGAAAAGAGGAGGAAAAAAAAAAAAATTGCGGTTTGATCCCAGATGGGGATGCAGGAGATGTTGAGAGAACGCAGGACCAGTGACGTTGTTTCAAATATACGAGGGTGCGTTCGGATGAAATGATGTGAGAATAATGAGATTTTAGTTGCGTGATTATACGTTAGATGTCAGCACGCGACGGGGAAAGCTTTCGAAAGGAGATAGGGGAAAAGAAAATTGTTTTATCAATTTTCCGCCCCAATTTTTAATTTAAATTTTTTTATTGTTGATTGTTTTTAAAACAAACAAACAAACGAACGAACAAACAAGCTTTTTTTCTTTTTTTTTTTTTTTTGCAAGTGAAAGGAAAATGAAAATAAAATTCACGTCACGTATATTATATAATAATAATAATAATAATATTTATTTATTAAAAAATACAAAATTTAAATTTAAAATATCGTCACCGGTGCAATATTTTTCTTTCTTTTTTTACAATCAGTCAATCAATCAATCAATCAATCACTAAGATAAATTTAAAAAAAGAACAAATAAACCAAAACCCCTAATACATTAAATAATTTTTTTTTTTTCTAATAAATAAATAAATAAAAAATTTTGTTTTTTTATATACAGAAATTTTTTTTTCAGGCTCGTACAAAATAATTAGTCGATTGATTGATCGATCGATCGATTAATCAATCGACTAATTTACATAATCGATCGAGCCTAAATTACATTTATAAAATTAAAGCAAAATTTTTAACATTTTTTTTTCTCTCTTTCAATTTTTACTATACGACAAATGTGGTATACAGCAAAAGGGTAACTCGTTGGCATTAAATAATTATTTTAAAAAAACACAAAAACACAAAAAACAAACAACAACAACAAATAACAGAAACAAATTTTTTTTTAATAATTAATATTATTATAATAATTGTTTAAAAATTGATTAATAACAGAAAATAATAATAATAATAATAATAACAGTGATTTCGTTTATAAATTAATAATATTAATATTATTTTTTTTTAATCTTAGGTAAACAATTAACCAAAGAATTTTAACAAAATTTGTGATAGTTTTATTATTATTATTATTATTAATTATTGTTATAAACTATTACAGAAAACAAATAATTAAACTTTTAATAAAATTTCCAGTTAAGAAAAAAAAAAAAAAAAAAAAAAAGAATACTACCCGTCTCGCGGGTAGAAGAAAATTTAAGCGGAATGTAAATTATTAAAGATTTTATCTTATAACATAAAAACTTTCGAAAAATTCGGGAAGGGAGGGAAAGGGGAAGAAGATTAAATTGTCAAATTAAAAACAATCAAAACAAATCTAATAATTTTTTTCTTTTAATTTTTTTCAGATGGGGGGGGGGCACGTCACACTTATTAACTTCAGGAGTTAGAATACCTTCATCGGATTGCACTTTTTTTTGGTAAGATTACTATGTATCCGTACATCTATTACGAACCGTTACTCTTTCCGGATTTTTGTTTGCAGCGAAGACCCGAAGACCCGAAGACCTGAAGTGCTACAAAGGGGGCGACGGATAGGGATGTTCCAGACCTCTCACCGAGCGACGATTTGGAAGCAGAAGCTACTTCGTGAAGCTGTTTGAAGATCCCAATGGCAACTCTCCTCCTAACCAACGGAATGAAGAGAATAAAATGAATCTCCGGGTATCAGATGAAAAAGAAGAGCTTCAGGTTGGAGGACTCCAGCGGACGGCAGTAAACTCTCGAGCCTACGCGACTGGACCGTTTAGAGAAGCCACTTTCTTTCTACTATTACCGTAACTACACTGTTGCTTAATTCTATCTTCTTATTCTAACTCCTTCCTTTGAATCACACAGGAACACTTCTACACCAAATCTTCGGAAGAGTCGCTTAGTGGATAGGAGAACTTTCTTCGGATGAATCCAGGCTTCGCGCAACAGTTGAAGATTCCAATTCCCTTGGACCAAGAGCGTTTTCGAGACACGTTTTGATGGAAAATCCAAGTTTCGACTCCAGTGGCAAGACTCTTCAAGAAAGGATTTCTTCCAAGACGCTGAAGAAGCACATCCCACGTAGAGAAGCGGTTCACAAGTCCGGTCCCCGTCCATAGATGTGGAATCCACTCTTCATACCGATTTGCCTATCCCATCTTGATTAGGTCCTTATCTACCGTTGTCTTGGAAATGTTGGTGTCCTCCGCTATCCCGTACGCACTACATAGAAGATTTCCAGCGAGAACAGTCTTCATGACGTCCGAATCCGTCGTTACCGGGCACCCGCAGTGATCTTCATCTTGCAAATCGAAATTTCCGGTTGTAATCTTCTTAATCCAATTTCGAACGGTCCGTCCTAATAGTCGTAGTAACACTCCCGTAAACGGTGCAAATCTCTTCTGCGGTGTCCTTTCCTTGCGAAGCAATCAATCTTCAAATTCTTCTTTTGCCTCTCCATATTGAACGGTGCAGAAACAATCCTGAAAGAGACTTTCCCCCATCGAAACTTAGTTTTGAAAAACTTTTAAGACGACCGAAACCGATTTTATAATAGATAAGTCTGCACGTTTAAATAAATGTAGTCAGTCAAAGTCATTTTTAGCGTGACAATCCTACTATACGACCCCCCCCCCTATTATTACCTAACGTATTATTGCATTACATTTAGTAAACGGTACTACCCCTACTTATAAACGTTCTCTGAAAGTAAGTACTTAAATATTAAAGCCTAATAATAATGTTAATAATAATAAATAAATAAATTGAATATTATAAATTTCTCTAATCCTAATAATCTTCGACGGTAAATAAAAAAAGTAACGTTCAGTTCTAGTAAACCCCTCCTCCCCCTCCCCCCAATTGCACTCCGACGGCAGTAATAAGCAACGAAACAAAAAAAAAAAAAAGAAAAAGAAAATTGTCACGCTTGTCAAAAAGTGTCACTCCCCAAGTCAGTTTAGTAGTTGAAAGTTCAAATTACCTTAAGAATTTAAAGAAGCTTTTCCCTCCGCTCAATCCTTATAAATATTTTATATGTTTTGATCGTCTCAAAAGTAAACAACAGGATGACAGCGAATGACCCAATTTCGATAATTCAGACATGTTAACCGGTCTCCTGTCGTAGTCGATTTTTTCTTCGAATATTCCATGAGATTCTGGTATTTCTTGTTGAGAGCGATGAACTAGGGTTCCGTTGACGTAGAGAACGTTGGCAGCTGCTTCTTCGGGTACTGTTAAAGTGCTGTAGTTGTATTCCGTTTCTCTTTCTATTCTCTGAAATAATTTAATTTCTCTTAAGTATATATGTAACATAAATATAATAAAAAATAATTTTAATTATTCAATTAAATATAATATAATTTTATCACGAATTATTATTATTATTATTTTTTTTTTATTCAACGTTAACGGAAATGACGAATCAAAAAAAAGGAGAAACAATTTTTTTTCTTTTTTTTTTTTCGGGGTAAAGTTAACGGTATTATGACGTTAATGATTATTTAATGAGTTTTTTTTTTTTTTTTTTTTTTTTGGTTTGGTTTTTAAAAAACGAAAACAAATTTTAATACGTTAAAATAATGATTTTTTTGTTTTTTCAAATTCACTTACCTTAAGCAAATCCTGAGCTGGTTTCGTGGCAGCAACGCAAAGTAAATCCGGTCCGGCAACGGAAACCAAATTTTTCAATCTGTAGTCTTCTTCAACATTTATTGGAATGCATGAATATTCTGGAAAAGCTGCTGCCACTGCTTTTGCTCCGGCTTCGTTTGTTTTGTCGGAAAGTCCTATGAAAAATTCTCGACCGGTGAAAAGTACGTCACCTCCGTCCAATTTAGCTTCCGTATCTTTTATGTCGATTATCGGGAGATCCAATTCTTTTTTAAAAACTGATCTTATTGTTTCAAGCTGAAAAGAAAAAAAAACTTTAAATATTGTCAATTGCCAACAACAACTTTCATAATTATAAAATTCATTTGGTACGATTCGTTACGCTGCGAGTTTTTAAAATAATTAAATCAAAAATATTTTTAATACAATTTATACAATTTATTTTGCCACAATTCAACCTAAAACCTATTCCAAGCAAGTGAAATTAAGCGGGGTACCTTACACGCATTACGTCCAAATTTTGACCATATTTGCTTTATTCAAGTATTTTAAACCTAACGTCAATTGCCTACTCTAAATCTGATGACAGGGGCCTAGCGACAGTCACTTCTTCACTATTTATATCTCTAAGGGGTGTTTGTTTATAGATTAATCGTTTCTCTTCTGCTACTAAAAAAAGTCAGGATAAGTCTTTTCTAACATACGTATCAAGTCGTAAAAAAAGACAGTCTGTTTATTAATTTACCATCTGTTCGTTTAGGTACAAAATTTTTTAAATAAGGTTTTTGTCTTATATGGTTTTCTCTTACTGACAGTTCCATTTTGAATTTTTGGAATTATTTTGCAGCCAATTAATATAACTAATGCAATAGCCATTATTAGACAGAAAAAAATTTTAACGAATTATTGAGGGGTTGGTTTATAACAAGTAAGTAAAATCAAGTGTTACGAGCTTAAGGCACATCAAGTTTAAGTTTCGATTGCTCAACATCTGAAAAAATATCGCTCGGGGGTAACTTTCAAACGACTTAAGTAACACTTTGCCATTTTATTGAATAATAAAAGTAAAAAATTTTTACAAAATGGTACCCCCCCTCCCATTTATCCTACTACAATTCGATTGAAAAACTTTTACTTAGAATCATTTTTCATCATTAAGAACTACTAGTTTAACGTAGAATAATTCAGATACCTGATATTAACTGCAACTGCTTAGATTTGACTGCCAGGAACTGCTTCGTGACTTCGACATTATTTATACCAAAAGAAATACTTGTGTGTTGTTTAAATGTTTCCTTTTCTTTTCTTGGTATTAATAGTGATAAGGGTGATTTTTCGGTCGTAAATATCTAATCAAAAAAAAAAAAGAAAACAGACTGTTTAATAACTCATGATATGATTTCTTGAAATGATGGGGATGATTACGAAAGTTTGTATTTGTAAAAATTTTTTTTTTGGTTTGTTTTTAATGAAATAAAATAACATATATTTGTCTTTGACGTTACTCCACCATTATTTATTACATTTAAATAAAATTTGGACAATTCGCAAACCATGTAAAGAATGTCAAAGGCGGCATATATTTTGTATAATTTCGTTTGATCATTGAGAACGTAATAATAACAATGAAACACCATAAAGATTTCAAATAGTTTTCCTGAAATTATTAGCTTAGAGAGTCTCATTCCTAAGGATGCTTGTTAATTATCTAATCATCAAAAGACAGACAGACAGACTCCTCATTAATAATTCATTTAAGCCCGATTTTCCGAAATAGAATAGTTTCGAAACCGTCCATTTGTTTACTTTTAATTATTAATTGATTGAAAAATAGATTCATGTCGGTTAAACTTGTAAATTTTACATGAGTTTCATATCCTTCACTATCGAAAATTATTATTATTTTTTTTTTTTTAAATTCAATCGCTAGAAAAGAATTCTGATAATCGAAGTGTGACAACAAAAAAAATTAATTTTTTTTTCGGGTTAACCAGTCAACCAACAATTTACGTGAGCAATAAAATTCTTTGAAAATCGAATTTGAAACGTTAAAAATTAATAGGTTTTTCTTTTGCTTCGGGTGTTTTTAATTGTATTTAAAAAAATTATTTTTAACTTTTTTATTTCTTTTCAAGTCGCGAGAACTGTTTGCAAACTCTCATAAAATAATAAATAAATACAATTTATTTTATCATTATACAACGTATTAACCATAGCAAATGAGTATAATCGAAATTAACTACAGGATATATTTATAGAATATATATCGGAGGCCAAGTCTCCATGATATTGTCGTACTAATCCCTCAAAATTTAACAACAGCATCAATTGCCATCGCATCATTATCTTAATCTAAGGGGAATATATGAGAGAATGTTTTTTCTTTCTAAAAATTAATTTAATTAGATTTCGACTTCAAAATGTAAATCTAATCATGAGAAAAAAAAAAAAAACGGTTACTTTTTATAATTCGTTAAATTTTTTAATCAGATGTGATTTCCTCGAACACGTTTGATTAACAAGATTTAATCGTTCTCTCAATTATTATTCATATTTCAAATCAATCATTCTAAGATTAAGCAGATCTAGATTGGCTTATAAAAACTTGACAGGACTATTAAAAATAAATAGATTTCAACTAAAAATTTCAACTAAAAACCCATTGTTAATGTTGGTCCCTTAAAACTCTTTAAGAATCAATTGCTCTTCATTATTATTATTATTCATTACTAAATTATTCCTTATTCTCTTCATATTATTATTCATTATTATTATTTTCTAAATTAGGGTAAATTTTAAAATGTTTATTCATCATTAAAGGGATAAATTATTTATAGTTGTTTATAGAATGTTCATTTTACAAAGTAATTTATTAAGAATATTTATTTTTACTCGCGTCAATCGTAAATTACATTGGAAAGAATTACAGGCAAACCCAAGCTACGTGAAAAATGTCAAAGATTTCTTTAGTCTAATAAAACCCACTAGAATTTTATTTGAAAATTTCGTTTAAGACAAAATATTGAAATCAATAATAGTGACAACGATAATGCATTATTTTAATAAAAAAAAAAAAATTATTTTTTAAATTTTACCAACGTTTCCATTATTTAGAGACTTGTAAAAGCGAAAACATAAATCCTCTTAAAAATCCATTTTTTCAACGAGTCATAAAAAAACGACGTCAAATCACGCGACAAAAATATTTTAATCCATTACAAACACGAAACGTACCCCTCGAAAAAGGGTTGTTATGTTACGAATATGTTGTTTATGAAAAGTAATTTTCCCCGTGAAAATTTATGGAATAATGCAACCGAGCAGACGACTATTGAAAATAAAACAAATTTACCATACCTAATAATGTCGACGTGAAATTTTATTCCAATAACTCAAAACGAAATCGAGAGAAATCCCCAAAGAATATTTTTGAATATTCATTCGAATATTGATGTTTTACGCCTTCCTCCTCATCTCTCACCCCCCCCCCCAAAAAAAAAAAAACTGAATTAAATTTCAATTTAAAAAATATAACAAGTATTTCCCTGAATAAGAATGTTTTTTTCAAAATAAGAAAAAAAGTAAAGGGGGTTTTAGAAAAAAAAAAAAAAATTTTTTTTTACTCCTTTTGGGTTTTAATTGGATTAAAAAAAAAAAAAAAAAAAAAAAAACGGGGGGGGCCCTTAACAAGATTTTAACAAAATTACATTCGAACATTTTTTTTTTTTTTTTTCAACGGGGACATTTGAACGACTATGTAATATTACAAAAATTAACCCAAGGGGGTAATATTAAAAAAAAAAAAAAAAAAAAAAAACTAAAACGGAAAAGAATTGAAAATTTAAAAAAGGAAAAAATATAAAAAAACGCACGCAAACATGTAAAAATCCCATTTAAAATGTCAAAAAAAAATAAAATAAAATAAAAATCAACCCACGTGTTTTTAGCGTTGATGAATAAATCACGTGATATAATTTTTTTTTTTTTTTTTCGAAAGAGTCATTTATTCAAAATCCATCCGTACCTGAACAAAAAAAAGAAAAATATTCATCGAAGGTCATCGAAAAACTAACGCGTGGGTTTTTATTGCTTTATGAAAATGGCGAGGGAAACCAACAACTACGATGGCAGTCATCACATGCCAGAAAACTATCAAACGGTAAACACAATCCTACGATGAATTAATTAATTAATAATTTTTCTCCAGTTTAAAACAAACCTAAAACCTTTAAACCTCTCCAAAATTTCCAAAAAGACTTATCGAAAACCTTCTTCGAAATGAAAAAAAAAAAAAAAAAAAAAAATAGCATCACAAACCAACAACGTTGCATTTTGAATTTTCTCCGACCGATTTAATTACGTAAAAAAGTAATTAACAACAAAAAAAACAACTTGAACAAGAATTTAATTACCCCCCCCCCAATTACATAGTAACAAAAAAAAAAAAATTTAACAAACGGACATTTTTGTGTGGGCGTTAACCAATTAAACGATCATGCTAACAACCGTAAAAAAAAAAAAACAAGTTCAATCGATCAGAACAAACGTTTTAAAAATAATAAATTTTTTTTTTTTTTCCTTATATTCAACCAGGGTCCCCCACATATTTGTGTGTATATTGAAAATTTGAAAAAAATTTTAATTCGTCCCAATTACATTACAAAACCAGACACTTCCGCCCGTCTCGACCTGTGCAAATATTTTATTATAGTCTATTTTTAGTTTATTTTTCGCCTTTTAAAATTTTACCTAACTTGGTATTTGATTGGAAACATGTAACCTTGTTAATTTATTTTATGGTATAAATTTCATCTTTTGTGTGTAACACAAGAAATAATTTTTTCCCCCCCTCCCCACACAATAAAAACCTCAAAATCAAAATGAATTCAAAAATTTAAAGAAAAATGAAACCAGTTGAAAATTATATACATATAAATAAATAGATATTTTTCTTTTGTTAATCTATCACACGGTTAAATTGAAACAATGAAAAAAGGTATTGTCATTGTCATGTATAAATAACAAACCAACAAAACTATATTTTATTGTTTATGACAATCCATTACACCCCCCCATCATTGTAAGAATATAAATCTTTACAATAAATTGTAACAATTTTCACTTAATTAAATTGTCATTTTCAAATACAATAATAATTAACTAATTTCTGATTAAATAAAAAACAGGGTTTCAATTTTATAATACTCATGCTACATGATAATAATAATAATAATTAAATTGTTGAATTATTTCATCTATTCAAAAACGATCTAATCTGTTACTATTATATATGTATCACCTTAACAAAACATATAACAATGTGGAAAAAATTTAATTGAATTATTTGAACGTTCAACTCAAAAAAAAAAAAAAAAAAACGTTTATGCAAAAAACCATTTTTGTACATAATTAAATGAATCATTTAAGAAAAACGATAAAAAAGCAGAAAAAGTTAAGATAACGTTTATCGAATTAAAATTTCAAATCGTAATGAAAAAAAAATGGGGGGGTTTACCATTATTGACCTAAAAACGCAGCGTATACGAATTTATATATATATATAAATACATTAATAAAATGAAAAATTTTTTTGTGGTTTAAAAAAAAAAGATGGCAGTATTACATAAGTAATGTTTTTTGAAATGATTAACGCGGAAAAAAGGAAATTTGTTTAAAAAAGAAAAAAAAAACACTTACTTCTTTTAATCGACCTGTTTCTGGACGTGTGATCAAAACGCTTCCATTTAAAACTATAGCTGTATCTTCTACATAAACACTTTCCGGTAAATTTTCATCAGGCGGAAGTTCAATAACGTCCAATCCGAGTTCTCTAAGCAATTTGACAAAAATTTCATGTTGTTTCTTGGCTTCGTCTAAATTCACGTCGCATTTCGTACGGAATGACTGAGGAATTCGACAAACAATTGCATGTGTGAACTTCATCGCAGCCATTAACTGTTTGATACAATGCGAAGCCTTCCGCTTGGCAACTACACTAAAACGCTGCCTCCTGTATTCAAAATCCACGTTTTTGTTTTTCCTGTTTAAACGTTAAAACGTGTAATTAATTTCGAAATTTATTTAAAAATGTTTTTTTTTTACAAGTATTTCACATGATTTTTATTATTAATTAAAAAAAAACAATCCGTTGTTGTAAATAAAAACGAAAATTATAAATTTTTTTCACTTCGTGCCCAATCCTGGAGGCATTTAAATATTAACGGTTTAGTCGTTCTGGAACATTTTTGAATTTTCAAAACGCGCGTTCGTCGAACAAGTAATTGTAGTTTAAATAACCTAAAAATTTATTAAAAAACTAATGTTATAATTGTATTTTTGTGTTTATTTTTTACTGAAAAAAAAACGTACGGATTAATTTATTATAACTTAATAAAAATAATGAAAAAACATGAAAAACTCGGCAAGTATATATTAAAAATTACATTTTAAATGAGCTTTATAAAAATTTTTATTATATATATATATATTTGTATAAAGTAATCGCATAAAAATGAAAGCCAAAAAAAAAAAAAAAAAAAAAAAACACGCATACGCTATCCACAAATAATTTTTACAATATGATATATATTTATTTAAAAAAAAAAAGAACAAATTAGAAAGAAAAAAAAAAAAAAAAAAGAAAACATCATATCCATTAGGAACATAAACGAAAAATAAAATTCGTTACATTCCACAATAATACATATTTGAAAATTTATAAATATTAAAATTTTTTTTTTTTTTTTTGCTTTTTTTTATTTTAAATTTATTTTACTTTACTTTATAAAATCATTTAACTCGTTAATAATAATAATAATAATAATAATAATAATAATAATAATATTTTTAATTCAATATTTTTTATTTTATTTTATTTTAAAATTACTATATATTTATAATTATATTAATATTATTTATGTTATCATTATCATTATCATTATTTTAATAATAATCATATATCAATATACTAAAAACCTACTGGGGAGGAGGAGGAGGAGGTGGAGTAGGAGGAAAAAGGAAAGGAAACAAAAATGAAAGAAAGAAAAAAAAATTTTTTTTTTTTTGTAATTACACAATGCAGAATAATTTTGTTTTAGGATGAAAAGTTTTAATTAAAGATGGTTTACTCGTCATCACTCTTTTAAAAAAAAATTGTTAAAAACCACCCCTAATACAACTTTTCAACCCTTTACACTCAAATAAAATTCAATTGTTACAAATGCATGTATATATGTAAAAAAAAAAAGCCTTCGAGAAATAACTCAAAGCTGTCTTTAAAACAAAAAAAATTTAATAATAATAATAATAATATTTGGAGTATTTTTTTTTTATGGGGGCATCATCATCATCATCATTTTAATTACAATCAATCATAAATTCATAATCATCATTATCATTATCATTACGTATAATTAAACGTTACAATTTTATTTTTTAATAAAAAAACCGTTACAATTTTGTTTAAAAAAGCCGTTACAACGGGGGGAAGAGGGTAAGAGTAAGAGATTCCAAATTTTATTTTTTTATTTTGTTATAAATTTTAAAAAATATTATTATAATGCACATGCACACGTGCACGCACACGCACGCACGCACGCACACACACTACAAAACTACAATTTTTTTTTTTTTTATTATTTTTATTTATTTAAAAATATGGCGCGTTCGAAAATGTTTTTAAATTGTTATCAATCATACATAACGTTCGTAAATATATATAAATTTTCTCATTTTTTAAACAAATGAACATAATAATAATTTCTTACCGGAAAAATCAAAAACAATAATAAATAATAGTAATAATAATAAAATGCATTTATAAAAAAAGAAATTTAAATTAAAAAAAAAAAAAAATTATTGTATATTCAATTTAAAGCTTGATTTACCTGTTAATTAATTTAATTAATTAATTAATTAATCATTTAATGTAAGAAAACAATTTTTTCCATTTTATTTGCCCATATTACTCTTTCTTTTTTGGCATTTTACCGTAAAATCTACAACTAATTTTAAATATACGTTAATACAAAAAAAAAAAAAAAAAAAATTATTGAAAGATTTTAAAAATTATTTTTCCTGAGTTTTTAATTTTTTTTTTTTTTTACGTTTGAAAATTTAAAAAATTTTTAGCCCCCCCCCCCTACAAAAAAAAAAAAAAAATTAAAAAATTTTCACACTAAATATTTATATTTATTTATTATTATTTTTTTTTAAACTTTTAAAAAAAAATTTACACAAATAGTCTTATTATCATTATCATAATAATTATAACTACTACTGTTTATTATTATAAATATTATTATTATTATTATTATTATTAGCATTAAATAATGGACAGATATTTTTTTTTCCGTGTATCGTATTTTAATTTATATGCCATAAATATCAAGCCATAAATCTTAGTTAGTTTAAAAAAAATTTTTTTTTGGTTAAAAAATAATAAAAAAAATATAAAAAATAAATTAAACAAACGAAAAAACAAACAAACAAACGGACAAACGTTATTTTCCATATATAAATATATATATAAGTGATACACATTACAGTATAAATATTATATTTAATTTAAAAACTTTTGTTTTATAATATCTCAGGTCCGACATATTTGAAAAATTTTACTTATTTGGCATACATATATATATATAAAAATTTATGAATGAATTTATGAATGAATGAATGAATGAATGAATGAATGATTTTGTTTTTGTTTTTTTGTGTCTCATTAATTATTACAAAATTTTAACTTTTTTTTTTTTTATTCTTCTCTTCCCTCCGAATATTAATCCCCTTTTGTTGTAATTTTTTTATCATTAATCAGTCGCAACGAATCGAATAAACTACAATTAATAATGTTTATCATCATCATTATCGTCAATAGGTACGACAATGTGTGATTGCCAATATAAAAAAAAAAATACCTAAAAAAACTATGTGGTCAATTTTTTTTTCTTTTTTTTTTTTTTTTTGTTTACACTGATATATTTATTATTATTATCATCATCATCATCATAATTAGGGCAATTTTAAAAAACGGAGAGCAAAACACACAATTATATGAAAATAAAACAAAAGCAGTCTTTAAAATATAAATGTATAAATATTAATAATAATAATAATAAAATAATAATATTAATTAAAATTAAAAAATAAAATTAATAATAAAATTAAAATTAATATTAAAAAAAAAAAAAAAAAATTTATAATATATATATATATATATAAATATAATCAATTCACAGGTTAATTAAAATTACTTTATTATTATTATTATTATTATTATTATTATCATCACCATCATCATTATCATTATCATAATCATAATCATAATCAGTACCGTTTTAACTTAAAAAAAATTACATCAAACATTCGCTGATACAATATTATTATTATTATTATTATCATTATTCATTTCAGTTCAACGTTCGGAGAGGGAGGGAGGGTGGGAGGGGGAAGGGGAGGGACATTAAGAAAATAGGGAAACCTTAAAGTTGAGAAAATTAAAGATGGAGCAGAAGATACAAACCCCTCCCCCTTTGGTTTAAACTCCTCCTCCTCCTCCTCCCCCCTCCTTCCTGCTCGTTTCCTAAACGTCCTGAGATCACGTGGAAATTTTTATCTAAACTTACCCAACGATTAACCCGTTCGTTATCACTCACTCTTACTCTACCCGTTTTTTTTTTTTATGTAAAATTTGACCTTTGAACCCGAATCCCTTTTTTTGTTTTTTTATCGTCGCATTAAAATCGTTCTTAAATTTTTTTTTCTCTCTTTCTCCTTTTTCCCTTTAATTTTCTCATGAGTTCTACACTTAATAACAATAATAATAATACCTTAAAAATCACCTTAATAATGATAATAATAATTAATAATAATTTTTAATTTAAATATATATATATATATATAATTTTTTTTTATTTCTTTCTCTCTCTCTCTCTCTCTCTCTCTCTCTCTCTTATACATATACATATATATTAAAAAAAAAAAAAAAAAAAGGAAAAAAAAAGCTAGCTAAACAAATAAGCTTACATTCTTAACAAATAATTAATATATGCTCTATTACTAAGTTATGTGAATATGATAATGACAGTAATAAATTTTTAGCTTATCATTATTATTATTATTATTATTTCGATGAGGTAATAATTATTATTATTATTATGACGAGGACGATAATGAAATAAGACGAAAGTGAATGGTCGCACGCTCAATACAATTTTTTCTTATCCAGACATTAAGGACTCTGACGAAGGGAAGGAGGAGGAGGTGGAGTAGGAGGAGGAGGAGGACGTTCATTCGGGAAATTTCGTCATGAAAAAAAAAAAGAGAAAACGGGGAAAGAGGGAAGGGAATGGAGGGGAGAGAGAAAATTTGGGGATTTATTTACCTATCCGCGTGAGAGCCGAGTGAATGCGTGCGTGTCCGTCATATGCGTGAATAATAATAATAATAATAATAATAATAATAATAATAATAATAATAATAATAATGACGATAATGATAATAGTGACAAATAAATAATTTTTTTTTTTTTTTTTTTGAGGAAATGAGAGAGACAAATGAATACAATTATTATTATTATTATTACACAGTCGACAGCGAGTTTAAATGCAAAAAAAAAAAATAATAAAAAAATGCAACCTGAACCTTTTTTCTTTTTCTTTTTTTCCTACAGGTTCGTTTGTGGTGTGTGTGTGTGTTTTAAACTTAACATTTAACTTACGTAATAATTAAAAAAAAAAAAAAAAAACTGTTGACATTTTACATACTCGGTACTTTGGTTTATTTTCTTTCTTTTTCCTTTTCTTTTACTCTTAATAAAATAAATTAAAATAAACGAACAAAAAATACACACAGAGAGACGAAAAATAAAATTTTTGGATCAACGTCAGTCACGCGTTTAAAATTTTAAATTAACGAAAAAAAAAAAAAAAAAAAAACGCAAATACGAACACATAGAGTAAAAAAAAAAAACGATTCTGTCGGTTAAGATACATTTTCCCGCCAATTTATTTTAAAAAAAATATAATAATAATAATAATTCTAACCGCGACAGAATCGCATTGTTTTGTTTTAAAAAAAAAAAAATAATAATACGTCGAAAAAAAAAAAAAATCGACCGTCGTGTATTTCACAAACTTTTTTTCTTTTTTTTTTTTTTATCCATTCAAACTAAAAATTTTCTCAAGTCGTATGAAAATATTTTAATGATAATGCGTGTATTTGTTTGGGGGGCGAGAAACGAAAGTAATATTTAAAAAAAAAAAAAAAAAAAAAAAAACGAATATGATGATGACATGCTTCAAGTCTTCTCTCGG
This sequence comes from Pediculus humanus corporis, assembly GCF_000006295.1. Lineage (NCBI taxonomy): Eukaryota > Metazoa > Arthropoda > Insecta > Psocodea > Pediculidae > Pediculus > Pediculus humanus. The sequence continues at coordinate 104,088 of NW_002987822.1, forward strand.
CTAAAAACTAATAATAATATTAATTAAAAACTATTTATTCACTTTCCTCCTCCTTCTTTTTTCTCTTCCTTTAACTTGTTCTCTTCCACTTCATTGTCGTTATCCTTTTCCTTTTTCTCATCCTCCTTTTCCTTTTCTATCTCGTCGTTGTTGGCTTCCTTTTCCTTATTCTCTTTCTCGTCTTTCTTTTCCTTTTGATCTTGTTCCTTTTCTTCCGGTGGCGGTTTCGGAAGGGGAGAATTCAAATCGAGAGTTTTGCATATGTCTTCCCAATCGGGAAAGCATTTTTCCTATAAATCAAGAAAAAGAAAAAGAAAAAAAAAAAAACTTAATTAAATTTTCTCCGGGAACGGGGGGGGGGGAGGGGAGAGAGAGAGAAAGGCGGTCTGGAATATTCGACCACGCTTTCACCGTACGATAAAAAAAAAAAAAGAAAAAGAGGAAAAAGTTTTTCCTAAACTATTTTTCACCCTTACTTACTTCACACCCTTCACACACACATTTCTCTCTCTCTCTCTCTCTCTCTTCCCCTCAAACCGAACCCCCGCCGGCCCCCACCCTTTTCCCTTCTCCCTATCCAACTCTTTCTTCACTTTTTTTTCTTTTTTTCCTTTCCTTCTACGACCCCATTCGAACTCCCTTTTTTTTTCCTTCCATTTTAATTCGTTTAAGCATTATTATTATTATTATTTTCACACTTTCTTTTTCTATCAACAGGTTAAAACGGCCGACAAAAAAAAAAAAAAAAAAAAAAATTTCCTTCAAAACTTTTTTCAAACCCACAAAAACAATTAATTTAATGAAAAACTGGAAAAAAAAAAAAAATAACCATCAACCCCCGTCGAATTTTTTTCTCCATAGAGAGAGAGAGAGAAAAAAAAAGAAACTTTTTGTCGCTACTGTTTTATTTTCGAGTGTAAATTAAATTACTCTCTCTCTCACTCTCTCTCTCTCTCTCTCTCTTTTTTTTTCTTATTCTTTCTCCTCCTACTCCTCCTCACCTTTATTCTATTGATCAATCCCACAAGATTTGGGCAGTTTTCAATCATGTACTCTCGTAGCGGATACGGTACTTCCTTGTCGATAAAATAAACTTGAGCGAGATTTGCAAAGGCGACCACGTCCACCTGTAAATAAATAAATAAATAAATAATCTCAAAAGGTTGCCTTTAAAAAAAAATCCCCCCCCTCCCTTCCCCACTTATCCCCTCCTCCTCTTCCTCCTTCCCTATTCAAATAATTATTGAAAATTCATTTCAACTCCCTCCTCCTTCCTCCTTCTCTAGTAGTAGTAGTAGTAGCCTTTATTTATAAACGAGAAAATTTTTCTTTAAGGGCACGCCATATATCAATTTATTAATGGCGCGGAAAAAAAACAATTGTAATAATAGTAATAATAATTCGTACATATATATATATACACGGGGGGATGGGGAGGGGGAAATGATTTTGTAATATCGAATTCTCGCCAACGCATTTTTTTTTTTTTTTCCGCTTGTAAAACTCACAAAGTAAAAAACGAAACAAATGAAGTGAAACCAGAATTAAAAAAAAAAAAACGCTTTGTTGAAAATTTACAAAAAAAGAAAAGAAAATTAATATTAAATGAAACTAATT